>NW_016690415.1:949217-1032728 GCF_001604755.1 Lepidothrix coronata | reverse complement strand
CCAACCTAAACCTCCCCTGACACAACTTCAGGCCATTCCCTTGGGTCCTGTCACTGGTTACCACACAGAAGAGATCAATGCCTGCCCCTCATTTTCCCCTCACAAGAAAGTTGTAACTGCAATGAGGTCTCCCCTCAGACTTCTCCAGGCTGAACACACCAAGTGACCTCAGCCACTCCCCCTCATACAGCTTTGTCTCAAGCCTCTTCAGCATTCTCATTGCCCTGCTTTGGACACTCCCTAATAGCTTAATATTTTTCTTAGATTGTGGTGCCCAAAACTGCCACAATATTCCAGGTGAGGCTGCACCAGTGCAGAGCAGAGCGGGACAATCCCCTCCCTCGACTGGCTGGCAATGCTGTGCCTGATGCCCCCCAGGACATGGTTGGCCCTCCTGGCTTCCAGGGCACTGCTGAGTCATATTCAACTTGCCATCGACCAGGACCTCCAAGACCCTTTCCATGGCACTGCTTTCCGGCCTCTCATTGCCCAGGCTGTATGTACCTCTGGGGTTGCCCTGTCCCAGGTGCAGAATCCAGCACTTCCCCTTGTTGAACTTCATGTGGTTGGTGACTGCCCAGTCCTCTAATTTGTTGTGGTCTCTCTGTGGGGCCTCCCTGCCTTTGAGGGAGTCAACAGCTCCTCCCAGTTTTCTGTCATCTGCAAAGTATCCCTTCCAGTCTTGCACCCAAGTCATTCACGTAGATGTTGAAGAGCACAGGGTCCAAGATGAAGCCCTATGGAACCCCATTAGTGACAGGTCACCAGTCTCATGTCACCCAAGTCACCCTCTGTGCTCCCCCCCCACATGATGTGTTTATCCAGCTGTGTGCTGGGCATTTTGTCCAGAAGGATCCTGTGAGAGACAGTATCGAAAGCTTTACTGAAATCCCAAAAGATTGCATCAACTGGCTTCCCTTGATCAGCCAGGTGGGTTACCTTGTCATAAAGGGAAATCAGGTTTGATGAGCAGGACTTTCCTCTCATGAAGCCGTGCTGGCTGTGAGTTAGCAGAGAGAAAAGCTAGTCTTCTAATTTCACACTGCTTTATGAAAACATTATTCTTTCACTGTTGGAAAGCTGATGGAAACAGTACCCACACTGTATTAGTCCTGAAAAGGTTGCTGAGATATATGTAGAGATTCACACAATGAGACTGATGTTGCAAATTAGAAAACAGTACCACACTGAAAAACATAATGAGGTATTTCAGGAAGCCAAAGAGAGAAGTCTTTCAGTGCATTTATCTAAGCAATCACAATTCATACTTCAAGGCAACAAAAGCAATAAAATAAGTATAATGAAAGAAATTCACTTGTCACTTGTCTAGATACTTTTAATAAATAAGGAAGGATGTCGTCCTAAAGAAAGAGTGTTGATCTGTTGGTCTGTTGACACATTTTCTTCCATAAGTTCTGATAATAGACAGGCTATATAATATTCTTTGCAATACAGAAAATGTGAATTCTCTGCAGTAAAGCACTACCTGCTAGGAATAGAGGCAAAAATGGACCTTCACCCAGAAATCAATCATGTTATGGTTAGTTACCTCTTTCCTCATTAGCAGCACTGGCTGTAGAGCAAACATCTGGTCCAGACACATGGATCTTTAATAAAACATGGCAATAATTTGTTTTTCAATTTTCTGTAACATCCAAATATATAACCAGGAGCACAGCTTAGAATAATCCTTCTGCTCTGTATTTTCCCTCTGACAAAAAAAAAAAAAAAAAAAGGCCAGAAAGGAAGCACCAGGGAAGGCTCAAAAATTTCTAACTGACATCTGTTTGCTGATAGAAATGTAATAGTTAGATATGTAAGTTAAGTTCGTAACATCCACTTCAAGAGATCTTGAGGCTAGTGTGGGCCTTTGAGCACATACAGCACATACCTACCTACCACTGTTCACCTGTAATTCAACACAGAATTCTTGAGTAATTCTTTCGATGGAGGTAGAAAGAAAGTACTGTTATCCCTATTTTATTGACTCCAAACCTGAAATAGACAGCTCAGTAACTAATTTGAGGCCCCAGAAAGAAAAGTTATCAAAGACAAGCTTACACTGTAGGAAGTCATGAAAAGTTCATGCTCTTAAGTAACAGGAAACACTGCTTTCTGCCTTCAGAGTAAGTTTCATCGTCAACATTTTCCACATGAATATTTAACACTCACAAAAATGTCACATTCTACTCTTTTTTTTTTCTTGTTTTATAGCAAGAGTATCCCAGAATACATATTATATCTTCTGTTCATCTCTGCTCTTAATCTTGTAGCTCTCATGGAAAAGTTTAACCCACATATCATTTTACTTAAGACTTCGTGCATGAATTTCCTCTCTGAATCTCTTGGCCATATGAATAAGACCCAGCCGTGTCTCCAGGAAGGGATGACCTGGAGTTCAACATTTCTGTACAGAGACGACCTGTGCCAAGTGATCCAAAAAAATCTCAAGAAAGGTTATCTCAGAGAAACCGATGCCTCTAAAAATGTCTTTTTTTTTTAGTATAGGCTATAAGGTTTCTAGACAACCACCTCAAACATAAATTCAGACAGCTAAACATAGGCAAGAAAAAGCCTTGTCCTCAAGTGGGTGGGAAAGACGCTCCACTGATGTGAGACTAGACCAGATGGCACAAGAGCCTAGTCAGCAAAGAAGACAAGTTTCCCAACCACTCTACATCACTCATTTGACCCTTTCCTAAAAGGGCTGTCTGTCACGTTAACTACAATTTTCTCTCTGCAATGAATCCTCCGCCACTGTTTATTGTTTGGCATCAGTTGGCTGGTATCAATCCTGGCAATCTTTTTTTGTCATGTAAATATCTAGGAAGAATAAGAACAAAACAAACAATTCATATTACATAGACCACTGAATCATCTTCTGGCAATGACAACTTCAAACCACTATTTACATGGCTGGAAAAGGACTTATAACTTAGATGCTTTGTGGCATTGGCAATCCTTTTGCCCTCTACTTGCCCACACTTCAATTTTCTAAGACTTTCATCAGGGAAGAACGTTAAGGAAAGATGGTTTGTAATGCAGTATCAGATACAGTGCTTCAAAAACTTCAGCTTTTAATCACATTTCATTTTTAATAGTCATCTCCCAGATTACTTAGTTTTCAGACAGAAGCTTAAGTCATTTGAACAACTTTGTGAGCAATTTCCTTTACCCTATTTCTTCAGACATTTGCAGTAATTTCATATGTACCAGCTCTTTACATTATTTTCTAGCTCATCACTTTTACTATCATTTAGACTCAGAGCTCATTTCTTCAATGTACCATAATTTGTTGTGGGAGCACAGGATATCAAAGGACAAAATATCTTCATCATCTAATGTGCAGCACAATCTACATGTCAAAAAGAAATAGGAAGGTTATTATTTATGCTTCCTTTCAACCACCTCTCTTGCACAATAGTCAGATTGCTACATTCAAATTACAACACACCACATCAAAGAAGCTTCATTTAATACCAGGCAAGGAGAATTCATACACTGAGCCTTGAGGTGTAAAATCCTGTATTTTACATTGTATAGAGTAAGAGAAGTCCAGCTGCCTTTGTCCCATCATTGTTCACTGCTCATTAGACTAATCTGTAACATCATCCAGAACATAGGATTTGGATCCTACATGTAACATTTCTTCTATTTCTCTTTTTCTTGCTCTGGTTTATTTTTGTTCTTTCCTATTTCACATTTCCTCTTTGGTGGAAATCTGATTTAGCCAACCAAGACAGAACCTCATTTCATTTTCAACCCATGCCCTGAAAGGTGGATGATGCAAGTTTGCCTGAGTCTTGGGCTGGATGCTAAGATAGCATATTGTGCCTGTCCTTCTAACTCGTGAAACTGGAAGCTAAAAATCCACATCAAAAATAAAAAGTGCAATGTTAGTTTTTGTTGTTCTCTCCATTTTTATGTCTACTTGTGTTGTTTGTTTCCCAACAAATGATATAGGAGCATAAACTTAAGAAAAACAATAGCTTGAATCCACTCCAAATACGTTTTTCCAAAAAAGACATTTGATAAAGTCTTTAATACTACCTATAATACAGTTTAACAAGAACTCCCTTCTAAAACATTTTCATACACAAAGGAAAGCAATTAGAGGATGCTGATTAAATGAAAACTTACTTTTTATTATGTATTTTTACCAATTTTATTTTTAAATGTATATTTTAAAACCCCACTTAATAAACTACACTTCAAATTCTATAACTACTTTTCTTCTTTTTTTCTGTATCTTTATTAAAAGATTAAAACAATTGCCAGTGTCAATTCCAGACTTAATAAACCAAGGTCTTCATGCTGAAACTTCATGTCCCTACTATCATACAGTGAGTCAGACTAACAGATGAGACCATTTAGGAACACTTATGAAAGTAACACCATTAAAAATAGGGTTTGGGGGTTTTTTTCAAGTTATGCAGGTAGTATGGATTTGTGGGGATGTGGGTATTAATGTCTGTAATGGTAAAAGGCAATACTGATTTCTGATTGAAACCTGACCATTTTAATATTGACTTTGTTCCATCACATATGCTATCTCCTTTGAAATATGCATGACGGTTTTGACAGCAAATCTCCATCTGGCATCACTCACCTTTCTTACAACTACCCTTGGTTTTTTTGCCATCTCACCCTACACTTGCAACACCTTCTCCTTCCATTACATCCAACCACAGCAATCTTTTCATTCAAAAGACATCCTAAAGATTGCCTTCTTTGTGAGCACATAGAAGGATATTATTCGCTCATACAACTGTCTAATTTTCCCATTCATTTAAAATCATTGAGTTTTGCAGAATGCTGCAATATGTTAGTGATCAGTTGTGTCTGTTTCTAGGTGAAACTACCACTACTACCTCTAAGCTGTGGTACCTGTGGTTCTTTCCCAAACCTGGTGTGAGATGTGGCTGTATCCTACCAGCATGCTGGCATCACCCTTCCTTCTGCTTCCCTCCCAATACTCTTACACTCACTGGGAAATAAGACATATGGGCAGTTCAGAAGAAAACGATCGGCATTCCAAACACAGGAACAATGTCCAGATGACAGCAAGACAAGTAGTGCAGAACACACTGTGGTGTGGACTTGCCTCTCAGTTTCTGTGATTTAGGGGTTTCCTACCATGCTTTCTCAGTGAAACTTGACAGAGCTCAGATCTGCTAAAGAATTCCCACTAGAGCTCATCTCTCTTAAAAAAAGCCTTTGTTCCATGTAATCATCCATCACGATAAACACTGCCTAATAATAAATTCTATGTCAAGGCCTCAGATGAGTGATTGATCTTCCTTTGATAACACTTGTTCTTTCTTACCAACTTCAGTCTGAAATGTTACTTATCACTTGTTTCATCCTGTTCAATATAAAGTTACAAATCCAGCCAAAAAATAATTATGCTTTTCTGTGTGTCTGCAAATGTTTAGCACACTTCTGGGCTCTGCAAGATAGCAATAATAATAATCACTAAACAGTAGCCTCCAGCCTTAGAATAGCCTGCAAATGTTAATGCCTAATTAACATGTCAGTGTGCAACACACCCTTGAATTGGAATTCACAAGGTAAAGTTGAAACAGAAAGACACTAAAAGGCTAAATAAACAGAAAGCAATGGATAGAGTCCTTCTGAAGGACAGGGATTTTGTTCTTCAAAGCCAAAAGTCCGTATTATCTGCAGCATTTTCTACCATAAATGAAGTATACTATTGTATAATATTAATTTAAAACAAACTCCATTTTGCTACTTCGCAAGGCATGATTCTATCCAACTTTACATGCATGGATGTCAGGTACAGCAGTACTTCAAAGTCTACTTCTAACAGAGAAGGAAAAGCCCCTTGAATTTTGGCTAGCTCAACACAACTGAACACAATGCAAAGGCTCACTGAAGTGTGGCAGTACTGAACATTGCCACCCTGGCACTTACTGTGCTCATTTCCATATCAATGCGACACGTGTTTCTCCAAGACAAAGCTGTTTCACACCACTGCAGCTATCTGAACTTTGGAAATAAATGGAAAGGTTTCTGTGTTGTGGTTAAAAAACAATGAATTTCATATCCTTTGTGCACAGGATACAGTTAATGAACACTGCCCTTTATAGGGCTGTATTAGTGATTGTGGGCAGAAGGAATGCATTGTAACAGAGCTGTGTTGTGCAGGAAAGACAAGCATCACTTTAAATTCAGAACACAGGGCTGACTAGTAATAGTGATGCCTTTCAGATTAGAAGATTATATTCACTGCAACTTTGTTAGCTTGCTTAATGAGCCTATAGCAAAACCTGGGAATCGGCAATAAAGTGAAATTTAAGTCATTTTACCAAGGTCACACAGAAACCTGTGAAACAATAAACAGTCTATCCCATTTGTGTGTCTGCTCATGTTTTAATAAGACCAAGTTTCTTCTTTGCCCCACAGAGAAAGAAATACTTTTGAGACCTCTCACAAACCAAGAATAAAATATATTGTGCCATACAAAACTAAGATGTAGAGCATTAAGAGGGAAAAACCAAACCTTCAACAAAGGCTATATCAAAGGACCAGAAGCTCTGTCACATCACATTACAACCTAGGGCACCATTGTGTCCAAAAGAGTATTACTGGGAAAGAACCACCTCTTCCCTGCAAGGAAAGCAAGTGAATGTTTCAATGATGTAAAACAAAGACCATTTAAAATCACTATTTTTAGCTAAGAGCAAACTAACCATTTTTAAACTTGAAACTTCACAGGCATGTAAAGAACTCATTATTGTACATGAATATGACTCCTCAATCAAAATGCCTGAAATCCCTGCCATAATAACTTTATTTAAAGAAACCATGTAGTCTACTACTCAGTTAACAATAATTCCTTATTCTCTGCTCCCTGGGTTTTCCTTACAATGTTCTTTTCACCGTGATTACAGGGAAGAAAAAAGAAGGCAATAAAAAAATCCCTTATTTGGAAAAAAAGCATCAGAAAGTACATTCAAAGATTATGTGTCAACTTGCCACAAGTTGAATTTTATTTCATCACAAAATAGCAAATGAGGAGAACAATTTTTGCTCCCATACTCTTTGAAGAGTAGATGCTTTTAGGTACTTTTAAGAAAACAGAAATAGAAACAGTGCCTGGTATCTTTTTGTTCTCCAGCAACAGCAGGATAGCAGGCTCTAAGCTCATAAAATCACAGAAGGATTGTGGTTGCAAGGGACCACTCAAAAACATCTAGCTCAGCCTCTGCTTAAAAGCAGGGTCAGCTAGAGCAAGTTGCTCATGGCTGTGTCCAATCGGATTTTAAATATGATCAAGCAACTACCCCTCTGGGCAATCTATTCCATTGTTTGATCACCCTCACAGTAAAATGTGCTTTTTTATGTTTAGATGGAATCTTCTGTATTTCCATTTGTGCCCTCTGACTCTTGTCCTGTTACTGGGCACCACTGAGAAAAGCCTGCTTTCAACTTCTTTGCACACTCCCATCAGGTATTTCTTCACATGGGTAAAACACCACTGAAGCTTCTGTTCTCCAGGACAAATAATCCCAGCTCTCTTAGCTTCTCACTGTCAGATGCTCCTAGCTCATAATCATCATCATGGCCCTCTCCTGTACTTACTTCAGTGTGTCTCCATCTCTCCTGTACTGGGAAGGCCAGAACTGGACACAGTTCTCAGATGTTATTCACCAGTGTTAAGCTGCAGGGATGGATCACCTCTCTCAACCTGCTGGCAACACTCCTCCTAGTGCAGCTCAGGATACCATGAGCTGCCTTTGCTGCAAGGGTTCATTGCTGGTTCCTCTTCAGCTTTGGTCCACCAGGACCCCCAGGACTTCTTCTGCAAAGCTGCTTTCCAGCTGGGTAGTTCCCAGACCGTAATTGTTATTCCATGGAGTTATGCCTTCCCAGGGGCAGGACTTTGCATCTCCCATTGTTGAATTTCAAGAGACTTAGCAGCCCATATTTTCAGCCTGCTGAGGTCCCTCTAAATGGCATCAAAATTACCTGGCATATCAACCATTCCTCACAGTTTTTTATTGTCTACCAACCAGATGAGAGTGTATTCTACAACAGAATCAAATTATTAACAAAGATGTTAAACAAGATCGGACTCAGATATACCATTAGTAACTGGACTCCAACTTGACTTTGCACCACTGATCATAACACTCTGGACCCACCTGTTCAGTCAGTTTTCAGTCCACCTTATTGTCCACTTACCTAGACCATACTATGAGAAATAAATAACCTGGTTTTATTGCAAGCAAATGAACTGAGTAGAAAAGCAGAAGAGAGGAGCTTTTATTAACCAAAGAGGGTGGTTTTTTTTCTTTTTTAATTAAAATAGGTGTGGTGCAGAGTTGTAAGTTGAATGGTTCTGTCTGAACCTGACACCAGGGAACTTTTTGTGGCCGGGAACAGGGAAAAATACAAAAAATAAAGATGTAACTTCTCTGCCTCACGGCAGCCTATTGGATCCAGGGGAGTAGGTCACAATCAATCAAAAAGAAGGATAACACTCCTTCCCTGGTCGGAGAAATTACCTTTTAAGGTAAAAAACGGCATTCAGTGAATATGTAACAAGTTACACAACTGAAAGAACTACAAAAGGTGTGGACTTCAAACAGGTGGTGTGCCTCCAGACCCTAGCAGCTTTGGACACCTGGTGCACTGAAATAAAACCTTCCATTACACTTCGTCTCACAGGTTTTTTGCCGTCTTTCTAAAATTGAAGGAGGAATTTTTCCCCACACTACTTCCTCAGTTTGTCTAAGAGGATATTACATGAGACCACTTCAAAAGCCTTCATCAAGTCAAGATAAACAACTTCCACTCCTCTTCCTTCACCCACGAAGGCAGTCATCTCACGACAAGAACTATCAGGTTGGTCAGACATGTTTCCTCCTTCCTAAAACCATGCTGACTATGCTTAATCACTTTATTGTTCTTTGTTTTCAAAAATGGTTTCCCAAATTATTTGCTCTATCCTCTTCTCAGGGATTAAATGCTGGCCTGTAGCTCCCCAGATCTACCTTCTCATCATCCTCTTGAAATAGGATGTGACATTTTCTTCCTGCTGGTCCACAGCCCAATGACCTTCCAAAGGTGATTGAGAGTGGCCTTGCAGTGACATCAGCCTGCTCCCTCAACAGTCATGGACACATCCCACCAGGTCGCCAGACTTCCATATGTCCAGTTTGTTTAAATGTTCCCCAACATAATCCTCTTCCACCAAAGTAAATCTGCCTTGCCCCAAACGTTCCCACTGATCACAGGGGACCAAGAGTCCCAGAAAGTTTATTTTGCCAGTAAAGACCAAGGCAAAGAAGGCAAGGAAAGCAGGACTCCAGTGGAATATCACAAAATCTATCCATTGTCAAAATTGAGTGTTTTGTTCTTATTCCAGAAGGGTAGTCAGCTGTCAACAAGTCTTCAGTTGTCAATTTTGCTCAAGCATCAATACAATCAATTATCAGAATACTTCCAAAAATTCTTATTTATTAATGATACATCACTGTTAGCAGATGGTGATCATAACTGCTTGTTATGACCAAGCTCAAGCAAAATATATCCAGCTCGGACGCGGGCTGAAAATGCTGATGGTGAGGATAAAAAGGAAGAAAGAAGGAAGGACACAATTTCCTAGGGATCCTGCTATAGGACAAAAGTAAATGTTGCAACTCATAGTATATTAAAACCCACACTTAGAGTTTATTCACCTGAAAATTCTGGCCATAACACCCATAAGGTTCTCTATCCAGAAGCAATCCTTGAGAGAAATATTCTTTATAACTCAAAGTAGACCTAGCCTCTGGAAGGCAGAAATTTCTTAACTCCTTAGATAGAGGCTGCTGCTTCTGCTTTCCTACTTGAGGACTCCCATCTGAGAAAGAATCACAACAGGCATAACTGAATAGAAAATTGTTAAGTTCCATTCATAGCTCAGTGAATCGCCAGAATAATATGCAACAGCTGAACTACATATGTGAACCTGGTATTCCACAAAAAGCCTATCTTGTCTACTTTTATTCCATAAAAAAACTATTATCAGGATACCATCTTGAAACCAACTTAGGTGTAACATGATATTATGAGTAAGGTTAGGGCATCAGAAGATACAGATGTCACCAGGTTGAGAGTAATCAGTTGGGTGCCAAAGGGGCAACCAGTATCCCACACCTCAGAGTCTTGGTCAAGGGTCAAGTCTGAAACTCAAAACCTGAGCTAGAAAACATGAAGACTCAGAGCTAAGAAAGAAATAGAGTTTGGGAGAGCCTAGTCCTCAATGTGGTACTTCAAACTCAGAACAAGGAGTGCAGGCTTCCAGGAGCCTGTACTGCACAAGCAAGGTGCCCCGTGATGTGTTCTAAGGCAACTTGAACGCAGTCAGCCACAGAGCAGTGAATCAGAGAAAGTCAGGCCAAACCTGCAACGAGACAGCCCACAATGGAATTTAAATCCCATCTCTTACCTCTCCCTCAGTCCTTTTTGACCACTGGATATCTGGAGTAGTACAACCTTCCGAGGACAGGAGCTCTCAAACGGTATATGTTAAAAGGTCATGGTTTTTCAGCCTTTCAAAAGCCAAGGTCCCCCTGAATATGTGCAGAAGTATTATCATACAGACATAGGAAGTATTAAGACACAACATAGACACATGCTGATACAATACCTAGGAAGTGGGGACACTTTAGAATGACATAGCAACTGGTAAAAGTATTACATGATCAAAACTCGGGATCTGGATGCCCCCATTTTATGAAATTCCCAGTTCCAATGCTTATGTCTACTTCCAAAATACCCAGCTGTACTTTAAAGTTGTGTAGTTTTTACACCTGGAAGGAATTAAACAAAGAATTGCCTTTAGGAGAAACTCCATCTCTTCTAACGCTGAAGACCATACAGCTGAGAAAGAAAATTGGCCGTTTTGTCATAAAACAAATATCCTCCAAGTCATAGATTTCACAGTATCCTGAGAAAGAAAGACCCAAATCCCATTGGAAAATAATGGAATTGAATGCATGGATACTAAAATACAATGGAATTTGAGTGCCTGCATCCAACTGAAATGCAATGAGATTTGAGTACCTAAGTCCCATAACCTGATTGAAAGTCTACCTTCAGTTTTTCACATGATCATGGGGGCATGTGGGACTTTGAAAACATATCACATTATGCCTCAACTAGCACAAAAGAAATTGCATTTAATTCAATAACACTATGCCAGAGTTCTCTCCTATAGGATTATTTTGGGGGGTTGCTTTTTTAAAACAGAAGGAGGCATTGCTGAACCACTAGTGTTACACAATTAACAGTTTCTGCATTCTTCTTCCTAGCAGAGAAGTTGGGAAGTTCACAGAGGTTGCATAAAGTTCTTTTACGTTAATAGGCTTTTCTGATTCTGCAAGTCCTTGCCCCCAAACAAGGTTAAATTAAGCTAGCAAACCAGCTAGCATTAGCAAAAATCATGTCTTTGGCACAAAGGATTACAATGGCCAGACAGATTTTGATCAGATCTATAATAAATATACACTAATCCTCTGGAAAATCAAATAACTAGCACATGAAGGCAGAACACAGATGACATCTGGTACCAATATGTGCAGAAAGAACCGAGCAAATATTTTCTGCTGTTTTACACATTTAGCAACCAGTTTTATTGAACTTTCGCCTCCATGAAGGTGAATTGCAGGGTATTGCCACAGGGTGGCTCATCTCGCCTGCGATGGGAGTAACAGACTTATCTGCTTACACAAGTAGCCAAAGTGAGGCTGTTCTTTCCCAAAGCCTTACGGATTGCTACAGCCGGAGTACACAGGGAAGAACGACTACAAAGAGAAAACCAGGAAGGGCACAGACCCAATTTTAATTCATCTTAACCCTGCATAGTTTCTCTCCCGCCAGTGAAACAACAGTCTTTCCTGATGATTTTGTGGGTGGATAGCGCCTTGTGAGGGCAGTGAGCCCACATTCCTCAGCAGCCAAAAATCCTACGAACTTCTTTGGAATTTCCAAATGACAAAAAAAATGCAACCTCACACCTTGTTCCTATACCTGTTCACTGTGACAAAATATATCTTGTTTGCTTCAAAGCATTTAGGATAGGACTCTTGTTCGATCGACAGTGGCACAATGAAAACTGACTTCACTATCATTGGGCAGGCTGTTAAAAATTTTATGTTAACCTGTACAATAAAATCATGTCTCATCTCTTAGGATAGCAGACTAGCAAACTGAAAAACATGCATTCATAACTATCAAATGCTTCTAGATGTGGAAAAAAAAATTCTCATTTGTTTTCAAAAACTAGATTGATGTAGGTAGGGAACTTTATAAATAACTATTTACAGTTAAAAAAAATTCAAACACAGAATATACAACAAAATCATTGTAATGGTCAGACATGATCAACTACTATAGAAGTGTTCTGAACAACTGGAAATTAGTTTGTTTCTAACAAACTAATAGTTCTTGTTTCTAACATTCTTTTTTCTTTTCTGCTGCTATATGTTAAACAAAATTTTCATCTTGAGTGATATAAAGTTTAAATTCATAATAGTTACATGCTCAGCATATCTGGTTTGGCACTGCAATTTTCAAAATGCAATTGATTAAATTTCGTCAGATTTAATATATTTATTACTAAAATGCATTTCTAAAATCCAGTGCATTTTCTCTTCTGAGTACTACATATTTAAAACAGAATTGAGAAGTTAAAGAGGGAATTAGATCCAAAAAAAGATCCCTGTGGCATGGCTTCTGAACTAGTCATTCACAAATAAATGCTTTTCAAAACTATTAATTCTACTCATGACAAATACCAGCTACCCTGCCAACTCTGAGGAAATTGCTTAAAAGACCAGCATCCATAAAAACCAGTAAGTTCAAAATTAATTCCAGACAACCCAGCGTACGCTGAAAAAATGTGGCACAGGGGAAAAGAAAAAACAAACAAACAAAAAAAAACCAAACAAAAAAGCCTAAACAAAAACCTCCACCACAGCAGCTCCCTAGTACTCTAAGAATATAATTCCTGTAGAAGAATTTCACTCTGATGGTAACAGCAGCCCCCAGGGCAGTATAGTGACACAGGCAATGCCACAGGCCTATACACCTGTTTGCAGTCACAGACTAGATCACCTTACAACACAGTTTCGCTACACTATTTATGTGCCCGTGCCCTGCAAAAGGTATCGAGTTTACGATAAACAAGCAGATGAGCTGCACAGCAGGAACAAGAGCTGCCATATCTTCCAGAGCCACGAAACAGGAGAGATGTCGGGCAGCAGGCACAGCTACTGCTCTAGCAGCTGCCAGCACCGTGAAATCCTAAAATGCCCATGTACCTGCCAGAAAATAGATCCAAAGAGGGGGAAAGGGCAACCCCAGAAAAACTCAGGTACGTGGTAACCTCCGGATGAAAACTCGACAGACTTTCTCAGCAATTCTAGGTACTGTGTTTTTACATGATGTATAAAAAAATACGCATAATGTACTTGTAACACAAACTGTGCTATGTTCATTTTCTCCAGAGTTCCACACTCCTGTTTACATACCCTAGGTTGCTACGAGATAGCGAGATGCTGCTTTATTCCCACCACTATTTCAGAACAGTGATTTCCTCCCCCCCTCCACACCCACACACAACGCCCCCTATTCCCTCGGGAAATTCCCTGATCACTTTTACCCGTGTAATTTCACGGCGCTCCACTGTTATTCCGGTTCCGCTGCCCCGCGCACACCCCGCGGTACAGCGGGGCTTTACAGCGGTGCTACGCGAAACCACGCTAACAACCCGCAGTTGGACACGGTCGAGGGCTTTCCCGCACCCGGGATCCGGGAAAGCGAAAACCTCCCTCCCCTCCCGTTCCTTGCTGTCCCGCGCGGAGGCGCAGCCACGCACAGGGGGCGGCCCCGCTCCGCGGGAGCCACACCACGAGCCGGGGCACTACAACACCCACAATGCACCGCGCGCCCGGACACGCTGGTCCCTGCAGTCCTCGCGCGGCCCCGCCCCACCCGCCCCGGAGCTCCGCCCCCGCGGGGTGGGCGGGGCAGGGCTGACGGCGGCGCGGAGGAGCGGGGCGCGCGCGCGGCGGCGGGAGCAGGTGAGCGGGGGCGCGTGCCAGGAGCGGCGGGGTGGGAGGCGCCGGCACCGGGAATGAGGGGAGCGGGGGCGGGAGCCCGGGCGGGGGTGGCCGCGGGAGCGGAGATGAACCTCGCCGGCGCCCGTCCCACGCCAGGCAAGGACGGCTCTCGCCGCCTCCGCGCCGCGCCGGTGGCGCAGCTCCCGCAGGTCTCGCGCACCTGTGCGGAGGCGGCCACGGGCGGTGGGACCGCCGGGTCCGAATGCGCTCGGGCGGGACGGCGAGGACAGCCTCCCCCGTTGCCCGGGGCGGGGCAGGGGTGAGGAGCGGCGCCTCACCAGCTGCATCTCAGGGTTGTTCCTCCGGCGCTACGCTGGGACCCGCCGATCCCCGCAGCCCCCATGCGAAGGGACGGAGGGGTTCGCGGGGCCCCGCCGGTGCCGCGGGCTCGGCGGCCGCCCCGGGAGTTACGTAAAGCGGTGGCGGCGCTGCCCGAGCGCGGCGGGGCCGGACTGGACTATCCTGGGCTGTACCGGCGAGGCTGGGGCGGTTCTCCCGTTTCAGAACCGTCCCGTCACGGAGGAGGAGGCGCATCCTGATGTGCAGGTTTTGGAGGCAGGGTACATTCAGTGGTTTCTAGTTCTGTCACAGACTGTTTGAAGCAGGAGTTCCCCGCCTCCGTGTGTGCGTATGCGCGAGGTGTGATAAATAAGCCCATCAGTTTCGAGTTCATAACCAGGTGAAAAATGTTGTCAGGTAACTTGGCTGAAGGCGGCACAAAATTATTATTATTAAAAAAAATCATTAAACCTAACTGAGCAAGTTGTTTCTCTGAATATTCCACTTGTTCTTCAGTGGACATTCCACAGTAGCACTTAAACCCTAAACATCAGAGGTCAGCTCGTCTGCGTTGTCCAAACAGAGGCGTAATATCTGTAACCAGATCACAAATAGTATTGCATAGCTAAAAGTCTTTTAAATCCAATTACAGCTGTTAAGTAAGGATTGCTTTGTTTCCAGTCTATTATCCTTGAATCGTGTGGCTTACATGTTTCTCTCTGAACATACAAACCATTAGCTTAAGAGGGTTTGGAATTGCGATAGCTGCAAGCTGGAGGCGAACCCTTTTTAAGTGGTTTTATTACAGCCTCTTTGCTTCACCCGCAGAAAGGGAGGTGGCTGCTGTAAACACCGAGATAAGCTGGTGTCATGCTGCTCTGTAGCATGTGACGGCTTGGTTGCCGGGACTGTCCTATCCTGTTTCAGATCTCGCAGTCCAGTGCTTCCAGCAAATGTTCTATTCCTTCTGTTCCGTACTTAGAGTTGGGAATCAAGCTAAACCAAATACAGCTTCTGAACAAGAAGCAAATTTCCTGCAAAAAGTAGAGTGAATATCCAGATAAGAAAGTGCAGTCTCTGGGTTGTCTCATAGGTGTCGTGAGCGATCTGTTTGCTCTGAAAGTTGGTGTGGTGCAATGATTCTACTAGTTCTGTGCAGTGACATGTGAGACCAGTCCACGGTGAAGCTTGGGGAGTAGCAGTGTACAGCTAAATCTTCCCTTCTTGCTGCACCAACATAAGCAAGGAGTGATGTGGTTTGTGTAAAAGGGGTTTTTTTAATGAAATTATTTACTGTTTCTTTTATTGCATGAATTGGCAGTAAACTGTATTAGTAGAAAAGGCTTGATTCCTAAGATCGTGACCCTCGTTTGACCATTGTATTTTTTTCTAATGTTCAGCTTTCATAAAGTGCAAATTAATGTGATTTTAAACCCTGTTGTAATTCATAGCATGTAAATATTTTGTATATTTGGAAATTAGGATACTTCTGCAGTTCAAGATGGATTTACATACATATTTATGCATATATATGTATTTTTGAGTCTTTTAAGTTCTAATGTAATATTTTTGTATGTTTCTTTTTCTGCTGGTGGGGTTTTTTGTTTGTTTGGTTTGGGTTTTTGTTTGGTTTTGACAAAAAAAAATCAAATTAAGTGACACGGTGTGCCCTTTGCTCACTAGACCTGCCATTTCTGTTGCTCAGAGAATACTTTTCTGTGACACTGTAGTATCAGCCCCTTTTATTTATTTATGGGTGTGTTTACTGTGTCAGATTGAGTAGAGACCGTCCTTTAGAAGAAAATAGAGTCATCATCACCATGTAATGTGCCCGTGATTTGGAGTGGCCTTGCCGAGTACAAAAGAAACTAAACTAGAAAACATACCCTGGGAGCAGGCTTAGTGCAGTCCAGCTGCTAATAAGCATTCAGGCAGTGGTACCAAATTACAGCTGGTCTGACATGAAAGCTGCTGAAGCACATTCAGTGTAGGTATTGGCTTCTTAACACCAAGTATTTTATTCTCAGGTTAGTCTTTGTTGTGTTGCATGCCACTATTATGTGCAGCTGTTCAGAAATGCATGTGCACTGAAGGAGTAGTAAGTAAATCAGTTCAAGATAGTGAGTTTTTGACTGGCATTTCACTTTAAAGAAAGAAGTTGTTTTAGGAAACACACTTTTGACAAGTATTGTAACTGGTGAAAATGTCTGTGTGGGGTTTTGAAGGTTTTTTGTTTGTTTGCTTGCTTGTTTTTCTTATCATAAAGTGCTGAAAAGCACAAGTGTTTTTTTCTTCTCAAAATTCTACAGATTCCTGAGTGAACTTCAGCAGATTCTGTGAGGTGGGGGCTTACTTTCCTCTCCTGGTTTGTAGTCATGCAGCACCTGTATCGGACATTCTGTAAGGCATGTTCTCAATTCCTTATGCAGGTAGCATGGAAGAGTCACTGAAGTGGCAAGTGAAAAAGGAATTACCTTTTTCGGTGTTTCATTTAGGTATTTATTTATTTAAAGAATATTGCTAGAGAAAATTTACCAGACAATACTTCATACCTTGATGTGTCTATTTGTATTAAAGAAAAATTATTGCAAAGCTTACTGTTCAGGGCAGAAAATAGATTTGCTTACTGAGATACAGGTGAAAAAAGGAATTTAGATCTTGATGTAGCTCCAGGAGAACATCTTGTCTCAGGAGCAGGTGTGACTTGTTTTCTCTCATACTGAGGGAGGCTGAAGCAGGTCAGCTGCCTGACACGTGGCTTCAGTCACACAGCCGAGCACAGGACTGTGCTGCAACAGAAGCTGCTGGATAGTCCAAAGCCTGTACCTGACCAGCAAAGTCAATCAGCAGGGGTTTATGATAGTGACGTTTCAGCTCCCTGAGATGCTACTGAGCGTCCAGCCTCATCCACAGTGAAGTAGAGGTGTTCCCGAGGAATAACTGCCA
Organism: Lepidothrix coronata; assembly: GCF_001604755.1. Taxonomy (NCBI): domain Eukaryota; kingdom Metazoa; phylum Chordata; class Aves; order Passeriformes; family Pipridae; genus Lepidothrix; species Lepidothrix coronata. The sequence goes on along the minus strand of NW_016690415.1, from coordinate 1,015,368 downwards.
GTTTGAAATTGTTCTTGCTGGTGAAGTTCCTTGAGCTTTCTAGCAGAGTGTGTGAGGACTTCCTTATACAGCTAAAAAGATGACTGAGTTTATTTTTTCCTTCACTCAAGGAATTTGTTCAAGAGCATTTTTCAGTCTTGCTGATGCTGGTTCATTTAAAATTTATTTCCTTATTCGTGTTCTCTAAGATTTATTTAGAGCAAGAGAATGAAAGCATCACTTTACCCTCACAGTTACCAAACTCATTTGGTTTTTGCTGCAGTAGATGATTGATAATATGATGTGAATCAGGTGGACCATTTCCCATTCCACAGCCATCCTGCACCATCATGGTCGATTGGTATATTCCTGGGTGAAATGGGTGGTGGCTCAAATCTTGTTAGTCCAAAAAGGTGGCATTTAATTTGCATCTTGTAAGAGTTCTTATTTGGGTACTTTGCTAAAACGAGAAGTTTCTTGGCAGTTTGATACTGCTGTCTTAATTTTATTTTGCTTTTTTTTATACATGTACACACACACAACAAAAGATTGGTTTGAAATGGTTTTGTTGAAGAAAAAAATATTAAATAATGTGTTTATCTTTTTTGCCTACACTTGCTTTTCCATTTTAATCTGCTGGAATGGAAAACTGACTGTTGTTAAAACCCTGCTTCTGATGTGCATGCTTGTAAAACTTAATTGCTCCAATTCAAACTCCAGAAAGTATGCCCATTTAACATTGTGACAAATAGCTGCAGCATTATATGCAATAGAGTTGTTTTGAAAAACACTGAAAACAGATCCATTATATTTCAGTGAATGTGTAATATGCAAATATGGTTTTCACCTAATTTGTTTACTGTCATGTCTTTTGATTCATGTCATGTATATTGTTGCATGTGTGTTTGGCTCACGTAGTCTGCTCTGAATGTCTTAAAGAAGCAATTCTGAGAAAACCTCTCGTGCTGTTAAAATTAAAGTCTCTAAAGCTACATCAGCTCCTTATGTGCCCAAAAATTGCTGATGCTTTGGGTAAAACAAAATAGTACTTAAATCATAAAGGACAAAAATATTTTTCTCTTTGTAATCTTGCTTTAACTTTTGGTCATTTTAATTTTAGTAGTTGTGAAAGAGCTGTAAAGTTCTCTGTCAAATGGTAGAATACGATCTAAAAGCAGCATTTTATATGAAGCCTAATTCCTTGTGAAAATGTTTAGCCATCAATACTGCTGTGTACCATCTCAAAGCTCATACAGATTTTTTCCAGATCAGTATCTTACTGTTGCTTTGTCTTAGAAATGAGAGCAGTATTTTTCTGTCCTTTGCTGCAGGTACTGTTCCTGAAAAGAAGATGAAACATGGCTTATACACTGAATGAAGCTTAAATTCCCGGACCAAAAACTGAGAGGTTTCTTCATGAAGGATGGCAACACCATATGTTCCTGTTCCTATTCCTATTGGAAGTTCATCATCCAGCTTTACAAACAGAAACCAAAGAAGTTCTTCTTTTGGGAGCATCTCGACAAGTTCGAGCTCCTCAAAAGGACAGCTGGAGGACTGTACAACTGGTAGTTTTAAAAAGATGAGCGTGCCTGACCAGATTGGTTCTACGTCATCTGCATGTAGCAGTCCACTTGTTAGGACTAAATTTACAGGTCTGGACCCATCCATAGAATATTGCACTCAACCTGTAGAAGAAATAGAGCAGAATACAGATTCCAGGAGCTGGGAAGATCGACCGTCTACGCCTACTATACTGGGCTATGAGGTGATGGAGGAAAGGGCAAAATTCACTGTAAGTCTTTGGGTGTAGTGTAGTTCATCCTGTAACTCCAAGATAACAATTAAATGTGCTTTGCCTTTTCCTTTAGTAATTAATCCTGCAATTCAGGGATATTGGAGTGCTTTACTAGTTTAACAGCTTAGCTTCAAAGTACTGCCTGACAGGAAAATATCAATCCCGTTACACAGGTGGAAAACTGGAACTTGGAAACAGTCTTTCCTGTAATTGTGTATGTGGAATAGCAGAAATTCATTCTACTTCAGGTAAATTTCAGCTGGAAAAGTCAGGAATTCCTTGCAGAGTTACAATTCCTTGTTAAATTGAACTTGTAGGAGTTCTAAGTAGCTAAACATCTTAAATAAAATGTAGTTTTTTGTTTGAAATTAATGATAAGAAACCCTGATATTTGCCTTTTACAGTTATTAGTAGCTTAAAATATTTGCATTGAAGTGCAAACATGTAGGTTTCAACTTCTTGCCCTGCTGAGTTTAGTTTCTAGTAAGGGGAAGTCTGTTCTGCAAACATGAGAGTGAGAAGTCACTTATGCCATATCTCATGCCAGAACACCAACCTAACTAGTTTGTATTGATTTTTCTCAAAGTGTACTGTAGCTGGTCATTTTTTTTAACATGCCATAAATATATCAGTGCATTTCTACATTTGTTTATGTGGATGTGGTTGAAACATTTCATTGAGATAATTCAGTAATGCTTGTGGGACTGATGGAAGCTTTTTGTTACTGATTATTAATTACTTCAGATGACCAACATTAATCAGAAATAGGTAAGGAGAAGGAAATAGCAGACAAACTTCTTTTCCTTCCTGTTTTCTTTTATATTAGTGTGGAATCTGGTGCCTTTATGACAGTTAAAATACTAATGAAGTCAAGTTCTCTTTGCAAAATATTAAATAATGCTGCTTTTTAAGTATTTGAGAATGATAGCCTGTCTTTTCCTAAGATTTTTGGTTTCTAATATGTTTATGCATGGTAGGATAACAGAAGAGCAGAATTTTTTTTCACATGTAGATTAAAAAATTCCTTTTAAAAAATAACCTTCAAAACTAAAACAATGATTAATATTGCTATATTGACAAAGATTAGACTGAAAATATCACAGAATCATTTAGGTTGGAAAAGACCTCCAAGATCAAGTCCAACCTTTGATCACTGCCTTGACAACTAGACCATGGCCCTAAGTGCCATGTCCAGTAGTTTCTTGAACACCTCCAGGGATGGTGACTCTCACTATCTGGGCAGTCCATTCCAATGTTTAACAACCTTTTCCACGAAGGAATTCCTGACCTGATGTCCAACTGGAACCTCCCCTGGCGCAGCTTGAGGCTGTGTTCTCTCATCCTGTCACTCGTTGCCTGGGAGAAGAGGCCAAATCCCACCTGGCTACAACCTCCTTTCAGGTAGTTGTAGAGAGCAATAAGGTCTCCCCTGAGCCTCCTTTTCTCCAGTTCAAACACTCCCAACTCCCTCAGCCACTCCCTACAGGACTTGTGCTCCAGTCCCTTCACCAGCTCTGTTGTCCTTCTCTGGATGCACTCTAGCACCTCCATCTCTTCCTTGAAGAAGGAATAAGTCAAAAATATGCCAAGGCATATTCCAGTGTGCATGGAAGGTGTCCTTCAACTGTAGTTACAATGACAACTTTGACTCCTTATTTTATGTAGAAGGCCAGTTAATGGTACAAGTGAAACACTCTTCCATTGTTAAAATGCTTGGATGCATTTTTGCTCTTCCTGAATTCACTTCTACTGTGTTTGTTTCTGAAAGCACATAATTAACTGTGTTTTCAGTTGGATGTTGAAAATAAGCTTGTTATTTTGCATTAAGGCCAGCAAGTATTTTGTCCTAGAAATTTGGATTGCTTTTGCAGTGCTAAATCAGTAAGATGGAAGACAGTGGAAGTTAAATTGAGATCACCTGTAAAAGAGAGGGGACTTAATTGCTGAATTTGTTTCTTTTACTGTTTCCAAAAATATGAATCTGAACTACTTAAGCTGGATGATGTCCTAACTTCAAAAGTTAGATGTTAGTGCATGTTGGAGTACGTGGCTGCTAAAGGTTATGTGAGAGAAAACCTAGGCTGAAAAACATCTCCTTGTAAGCAGTTGGTCTCAAGTGAATTACCAGTCCTGGAATGTTCAATTAGCACTTTTTTTCTTTCTTTTGTGCCAAGTAGAAATGATAATGAGATGCTGAATTGGCCAGAGATTGATACTAAATATTGGCATATTTTCATCGAATATTTTGTATCTGTGAAATAAGGCAATTCATGATTGACTGGAATTAATTGAATTTGTTGAATTCATTTGTATTTTCTTCCAGGATCTCATGTGAAGGAATTGAGAGTTGGGTTTTTAAATACTCCAGTTCTTGTTTATTAATTAGTAATCTTTAAAATAAATTTAAAAAAAAAGCCAACCATCTCATTTTCAGCTTGTAGGGGAAAGTCAAACATATTTTTGGAGACCATTAATTACAAGCTGATTGCACTCCTTATCACACTTCAGTTGACCATAATTTGTGAAGACTTTAAAAAAAAAACCAACTTGTCTAATGTTTACTTGGAAACCATTTAAAGTGAAGCTGAGACTAAATGAATTTTTTTTCATGTGTGCATTTTTAAGCAATGCCTTTGCAGAACTTTTAGTAGAATAAAAGAATGTAATAGAATACTGATTAGCAAGTACTTCCACAAGAATATTCCAAAGTTTCATGTTCTGTGTTTTACTGTGTACTAGCGAAGAGTCTTCACAATTTTACATTTTTTTATTTGTTTTATTTATGAAAATTGTTTATAGTTTTAGTATGATAGGAAAGCTAAAATACTTGAACAAGCTTTTGTACATAAAATGCAAGACAGAAGAATTACATTTTAATGCTGTCTTTGTAGGTACATCATACAACTTGAGTTTTAAAAGCTAATAGCTTTCTCCTCAGTCACAATCCATGACTTCCAGAGATGATGTTACTTAGAAGTGAAGTTCTGTGTTTAAAACATAGATAAGTACTTGCTGAAAAATTGCTTTTAGTTTGCACCGTAGTTATCTGTAATTTCTGTAACTGTCTGCTACTTAATACATTATAGAATACAAAATTGCTAAAACCAGTCTCACACATGTACAGAGGTTAGCAAGCACAAGGGTTATCGTATGTTGGGACTGCAACAAGAAAAATACATTTATCAGCTAAGAAAACCGGCTGTGAAAGCGTGACATACTGGAAAATATTTTACTATGTAACAGATTAGAAAATGTTTTAAATAGAACTTGGTTAAGTGCCTGTAAGGGATTTCTTATCCTTACTATTCTAATATCTTTTTCTGTGTTGTATTTTTTTTTTTTTTTTAACTAGAGACATGTAGACTGGGAACATTAACCCAGTACAATTGCAGAACCTTTCTTTCCTTACATTGGAGAAAGTAAGGTTTTGACATTAGGCACTGTTTAATGTTTTCTAGTTGAAGTTATGTTGTTAGATTCATTGTGTTCAGGCATTTGAGCATTAGTCCTCCTAAAAAGTAATTGTTTGATTTTTTTATTATTGTTTTGTTTATTTATCCATTTTCTTTTAAATAGGAGTATGGTAGTGCTGTGCTATTGTCTTGCTAAATCTGATTCAAAGGGTCCATGACTTCAGTTGTACAGTGCTAGTATAATCATTCTGATGCAGTTATCAGAATGAAGTCATATTTTGCCTGGAAAGACAAAAGCTAATTTTCAAGACAAATGCAACCAAAGGAGGATGTAATTTTGTTCTGCTTCACTTTTCCTTGTGAAGCAAGTCAGATGAGACCTTTGAAAACAATATCACAGTACCTTATTATTAACAGTCATCTTAAAAACAGATTGGCCTCAAGGATCAATGAATAAAACTATAAGTTAGCAAAGGTTAAAGTAGATCAGTAAAACATACTTCCTTTACCTCTTTGATAGCTGAGACTTGTGTTTTGCTCGAGAATAAATATGGATACAGTTTCACAGACCCTTTCTTATAGACAGAAATAGTTAAATGTATTTAGGAATTACAGTAGCTCCTTCCTTAAATTCTGAAATTAATTTATACTGTTTGTACTGATAATTAAGTTATTTGGGTTTATTTTAATCTAATTAGGAATTTTTTTTATCCATCAGTTTGTTTCCTTAAGAGATAAAGGGTAATTTCAGCCTTCCAGACAATGCAGTGTGATATTCCTGTCTTTCCACACAGGTATACAAAATACTGGTAAAAAGAAGTCCAGAGGAAAATTGGGTAGTTTTCAGACGGTACACTGACTTCTCCAGGCTTAATGACAAGGTGGGAATTATACATCGATAAATTTTCAGCTGTCTTGCCTCACTGTTCTTTCATGTCTCATTTTCTTTGTCTCTCACATTTTTGTCACTTCTTTTCTGTTCTTGATTTTTTTACTGCATATAAAACACCTACTAATGCCTAGAAAATCATGATTCCTTATTTTTTCAAAGAAATCACTACAGCTGATATAAAGAAGGTGTAACAGTTTCATCTGAAGCTTAGTGTGCTTCAGACTTTATATTTATTCCTAGTCTATGTGGTAAAGGAAATTAACTCTTCAATATTTATCCCCCGCATGGAAATAGAACTAGGGACTTGTATTCTCTTGCAGGAACAATCCAGTAATTATTCAGTCCAACTCTGCTTTTTTCATGATAAACCTGAAGTTTCATGAAGTTTTTTGTATGTTGGTCAGTCTTCAGTTGCTTTCAATGTTGTCAAAGCTAATTGCAAAATACTATATCAGAACTTCAGAGATGGAGATAAATAGGAATTCTCGGTCTGCAACTCAATGATTTTAGAACACTTGAAAGCAAAAAATTCTTGTCTGAAAAACACAAGTTTTTATTATGGGAAAAGTATTATAAATCATTAGAGACAGAAGTAAGGGAAAGAGGCAGTAAAATAAGAGATCCATTACTTGAGAGCAAACTATGGAAAGCAAACAGTGAATGTTACAGCAAAGACTGAAATAGTGTCTTTTGCTATAATATTAACAAAAATTTAATCTTAGTGGGTGTTGGAACATGCTGGAAGGAGAGGTTAGGAGCAAAGACTAAAATGCAGACATTTGGCTAGATGCTTAGGTTTTGTTTATACCACCTACTGGGCTGGAGAAGTATGAGAAGTACTTTGACCCCGAAGAACGGTGGGAAAAGAACTTTCTAAAGTTTGTTACTATGCTGGTAGAGATGTTGAAGAGATAATAAAATGACCAGTCTCTAGAACCAAAAAGTTAACCATTTTTCCCCAAGATTGCCTCATGTGAGGTGCATAATGTGTCACATGATGTAGGAGTGAGACATGTAGAAAAGGTGCTGGATACAAGGAAGCAATCGTGACGAGAATAACTTGTCTGACCCTCCTGCTGGGTCTGAGGAGTGTTCAAGAAAGAATGCCCCAGGAGTGTGCTGTTGAAAATTAGTCTGCTGACAGCAGCTGGCTTTCTCATACTCTTCATCCACAAAAGTAGTAGTCTGTGGGTAGGCATACTCTTTCCTTAGAAATAAATTACATGATCTGTGTGACCAGACAAGTGAAATAAACCATTATGCAGAAATCTGTGTGGTTGAAAAGCTTTCCCAGCAATGGTTATCTGCGGTCTTCTGTACAACTAACACAGGAACTCATTTTGTTGTAATCTCTGTGTTCAGTCCTATTCAGTATTTTATCAGCTTAAGAGCTGTTATGGAGCATAGAGGATACTTATATATGTGGTATTTATGATTACTTGGTAATAGGTGAAGGAACGGTGGATGACCAAAGATAAAAATATCAAGAGGATTCTGATATCAAGATGAAATTCAGAAAGAAGAAAACATACACTTAAATAATTAAATGCAGAAAAAAAGAGCAAGGCTTTGACGATAAACTATTCTGTAAATAAGAAACTGGTGTTTATGGTGGGATATTTCAATATACGATACTTGTGATGTTTAAATGGCACCCTTCTCATGCTGTGAAATGGTATTATATGAGTAAAGGTGATCCATTAACGTGGTTCTTCCTTGAAACTGTGTAGAGAGATTCTATCTGAAATGCAGTATCTGTAAAAACTTAAGCTGCTGAAAGAGCTACCCGTTAGCATTTTCTGTGAGTCCATAAAGAGTAGTTAAATAGATAACACTTGTTGTCAAGGGTTAAATTTTGCTGAGCAAGGATCAGGACACTCACTGAAGAATTACACTGCAGCTTTGTAAACAGTGAGTGCTAAACTGTTTTCAAGGCAGATTCTAAAATCCCTGGCACTGCAGTGTTCATGTAAACATATTAGGTGTATGCAGTACATCTCTGACGAAAGTTGGCTTGATCCTGTATTCAGAAAAAAAGATTAAACAATTCTTGTGGCAGTTGGGATATCAGATTTTGTAAAACTAGTTTGCTTTTTCCTGCTGGTTGTAAATCTTCTTCCAAGATTTTTCTGTGTCAAGCATCCCTGCTAAGAAAAGGCTTCAAAAAACTGTTTTTTATGCAAGTGTTGATAGTTAAGCATATTAGAAAAATAATTGGCATTTTTTGATAGGTTCATTGTTATATAGTTTTATGCTTCCATTCACTTGCATATTTCATTTCTGAATTTAAAAAAAAATCTAGATATTTCTAATGTCAACTTTACCCTATTGCTACTTAAGTAACTCAGTACAATTTTACATGTTACTACTAGGGTTTGAGCTATACATGCATATTGAAATTTTAATAATCTGGGTGTACAAAGAGCTACTCTTCACTAGAAGTCTCGTCAGGCATGTGTTGTAATTTAGTCTGCTAGCCCCCCAAAAAAGACAAGTTGCAGAGTTGTAGATCTGTAATGGATTTTTATAGATAGATAGATAGATAGTACTTATTGTCCCTGAGTACTTTAGAAGAAACACCACTGAAATGCTTACTCATCTGATACTGGACATTAAATAACAAAGCAAAGGTTTTCATTTCCATTTTTATCTGGTAAATTTGAGAGGTCATTGGATTGCATAAGGCAGCACAGCAAGTGACAGATCTATGTCTGCAATTTATGTTGTAATTTGAATTGTACTTATGGTTGAGACTTACCTTGTTCTTGAACTTAGCAGAAGTCAGAAAGATCTCGTAATTCTGAGTGAAGTCAGTCCCTGTGTCAAAATGAGTATTTCGATGAGACTTTTTTCTTGATTTTTTTTTTTAATTGGGTTTCATTTCAATTTCAGCTAAAAGATATGTTTCCGGGCTTTCGGTTGGCCCTTCCACCAAAGCGCTGGTTCAAGGATAATTATAATCCTGACTTCTTGGAAGATCGACAGTTGGGCCTGCAAGCATTTCTCCAGAACCTAGTAGCTCATAAAGATATTGCTAACTGGTATGTGATTAAACTTTGCTTTTGCATTTGTGTTTGGTTTGTTTTTTTTTTCCCCAACTGCTCTTATCAACTCCTAGACTCTAGCAGTGTGTCTTTGAGCAATGTGGTAAGGGATTTATTAGCATTCATTTTGTGCATTTTGTCATTATGTGAATTATTTAGCATCCTTTCAAACTAATCCTATCTTAACATAAACAAAAGAGAAGAATTGCGGTATTTTGAATTGTACATGGATAACTAATAAAAGTTGTAATATTTAAAAAGTTAGACTAATCCCATATTACTCCTAAAACATTACTTCTCTGTGCTTAGTGCAGAATTGATATATTGTTAATTTATACTGGGATTAAAAGTTATGCTTTCACAGTGGAAAGTACCTACACTGTTTGGAATCAGTTTTTAAAATGTGTATTAAACTACAGGTTTTTAACTTACATGATGCGTGATGGTAATAGGAGTACGTCTGTAGATTGCTGTTTGGAAGTAAATTGAACAGACAAAAAATTTCCTAACAGTTTAAAAAACATAATGTGTTTAATCAACAAAGTGCATAAGTCTCTTTGAACAGTATCTTCTTTCATACAAAGTGGGAAATTCTTCCAGAGCTGGAAGATGAATAGAGCATAATTCTGGGAAATGAAGTGTAAAATTATTTTAATACAGAACAGAATGAAATTTGAGTAAGCAGATTGCTAGAAGCAGAGCAGTTAGTTCTAAAAACTTTTTCCAGCAGCAGAAATAAAAAAGTTGAGTTTACCATACCAGAGGTTCTTTGAGGAATGAGTCTGAGGATGTATCATCATCTGAAACTTCATTCAAAACAAAGAATAAGGAATTTGCTAAAGCAAACAGCATTAACTCAAGAATTTTAAAGGAACTAAAATGTAAAATTGCCAAGCTGGGGTGTGAGACCATATAATGCTTATATCTACTTTACTTTTTAGTAGAAGGGCTGTTACTGCTTTTGGCACATTTTTATAAGGTGTTTGACTGCTGTGTCTGGAAACTAGAGATTCATATATAAGTCTGACTTTTGGTACTGATTTTAATAAAAAAAAACCCAAAGGGGTTAGGAGGTGAATAAAAATAATACTTGAAAAAGCAATAATGTCTTTTGTAGAGGGACATCTAACAAGCAAGCACTTATGACAAGGCTCGTATAGAATGGTTAAAAGACAAGGGGAAAAGGATTGATGGAAATTTAGGGGTATTACATGTGGAAAGCTAGATCAGTTATGGACACCGATGTTCAGGAACATCTTGAAATTATCTGAGATCATGAACTATTGTAGAAGGATCATGAGGCACTGAGTGACTAATACTAGTTTTCTTGTCTTGAAGTACAAAATGGCAGCAAGTACATCCATGCAGATTTGTAAACTCTGTTTTTTACAACCTGGAAAATAACTATTGGTACTGATATCACTGGTTTTCTGAATCAGTTCAGTATTCAGCAATAGTCAAAAAGTTTCATTAAAATTGTAAAAGGAACTTAAAAGGGGAAAAAAGTTATTGCTGTGGGAATCTGAATTGTACTTCCACGTAGTCCAATGGTAAAACACAGCATTCAGTTTCAAAAGAAGTGTCTGCTAGAGGTACAGAGAAAGCAAGCAACAACAGATGAAGCTACAGAAAAATTCCCTGCAAGAAGAGTTCTTTTCTCTTTAATCTGTCGTCTTGGGTAAGAGCTGGCTAAACAAGGCATATGAAATCATCAAAGGGGATAGGGAAGGTGAGTAAAGAATGTTAATATTTGGATGATTCATAGTCATCTTGCAGTATGTCACACCGAGTGGTGAAGCTTTGTTATGAGATGTCAAAGACAAAGCTTAAATAGTTTCAAAAAGAAATTGAGATCAACCTGTGAGTTTCTGTGTCAGTGGCTATTATATGTAATTATGTGGGTGAGGTATGCAGCCAAGAAGTTTAAGAACTTCCTTATTGTTAAATTACACAATGATAGGTGTGCCAAAAAAAAAGGAATTATTCTCTAATATTCCCTAAATGTCACTTCTGTTATGCTACTGGAGACAGACTAGTGGGCGGAATGGACTTTTAGTCTGCTTAAAATAATCTGAAGGCTTTGTGCTTCATGTTGTTGCAGCTAGTTTGGTATTTCAACTAGCTTGCATATATCTTAATAATGGAACATTTTGGACAAAATACTCTGTCATGATTTAAGGCAAAAACTGAAACCATAACTTTTAGACTGCATTGCTCCTCTGATACAAAAGGGAAATAAAATGTTTCTGGAATCACTTTGTATTTTGGCTAATGAACAGATAGTTTCCTGAAATGTGATTTTCGGAATTCTGATCTTGACTGTGTAACACTCTGCATAAAGATGAAGTCTTTTAAGAAACTTTATAACCTATTGATACAGGTTATATTCTAATATAACCAGAGGAAGGTCTGAATTCCTCGAGAATTCCTTCGATCCACCTTAATATTTTTATCCACTTATCACAGAATAAAAGTTACTAGTAATGGAAATTAATATTTGCATGTCACATGAGCAATGATGAGCATCTGACCATGCTTTCCCATTACAAGTTCACCATTTACTTCTACAGTTTTGCAAATAAGTCAAAGTGCTTGGGTCACACCAAAACCAAATGAGCCTTTTCTCTTTGTAGAGAAGTCTCTTTATTTCTCTTTGTGCTTTATGTGCTTTATCATCATTGAGACACTGACAGTGGGAATTTTGCCCTTCGGGGATAGGAGACCTCATTTGGTTATACCTATTTTTTAATAAAACTAGATTCACAAAGTAATTTAAAGATAAGATGTAGGATGGTGTGAAGGGGACTAAATTTAGCACCTATTTCATGGATTTCTTCTCGTATTTTGCATTGTATTGAAGTTTCAGTGAAAGATCAAACTGAAATTCTCCTAGAGTTTTATGTGTTCAGGAAAGTTTCATATAACTCATGAAGTGGGAGAAAGAAGACATTTCTTCTAAACAGAAGTGTCATCTGGCTTTATAGAGATGGTACAGCTCTCCTGCCTCCGCCCTGTGTAAGAGGCTTGGTCAGCTTTGAGTCAGGGATCCAGTGTGCCACACTGCCCCTAATGCTGGCATTGCTGCCTCCCTGGAGAGGGATGTCAACCAGCACACAAGTGAAGAAAGAAGCCATGTACAGGAAACTCTGCCACATGTGATACAAAAGATTTCTGTGATACTTTTAAGGCAGGATCTTCTGTTTGTTAAATGAAAGCAAAAGGTGTGGGAAGCAGGGTCAGAGCAGACTGAGTAAAGCTAGGCTGCAGATAAATGTTTATGCCATCAGGTGCATATTTTAGGTAAAGAAACAATGTTTTTGTTGACCTGTGGCTTTAGGTTTCTTGACCTCCTTATGTAAAATAATGAATCTACAGCTTTCAATTTCAAGTAGTTTTGAAAACCGTAGAAGACACGGTTTTCTGCCAGCAGCCACAGGGAAAGCAAAAAAGTTTGACCTGATGTAAGTAGATGATATACATGGATTAGATACTTTTTACATTTATTTTTCTGGATATTTTGATTTTCACTCACAAGCATTACTCTATGTTATGCCATGTTAATGTTACCCTTTGATAACACAAGAAAATAACTGAATAAATTTAAAATATGTTTGAGTTGCATATGTGAATAAGGATTAAGATGCTGAGGAAAAATGGTGAGCAGAAGTTTTTCCACATAATATGTTCTTCTGTATTGGGCAAATATGAGTTACTTTGGCATCTTAATGGTTGAATTGTTCTTTTCATTAAAAAAAGTGGACTTGAGCATCATGTCAGAAAAGGGTCATCTCAAACATATTAAACTATTTGGAACAGGAGGGAAAAAAAAGCAACCCTGTTCTTCACCTTGGAATGTACTTTATATGCCTGAATAACTTTCATTTCATTTCAAGTTATGTTTTCTGATCATTTCCCTGATGAATTGTTGCCAGATATCATTTTTTGTGCTAATTGGAGTGATAATCTTGGTTTAGGTGGCAGAATTTTTCATTATTTATTTGAGTACATGAGAGAAGCTCTTTTAATAGTACAGATTTAGGCTTATGGCTTGCACAGATCATGAACGGATAGTTGTAAAACATTTGTCACATAAATTAAGTAGGGAGAGGAATGATTATAGAAAAAAAATTTCAGTTTGATGTAAAGGCTGATGAGGTAGAAGTAGATACAAAGACAAGATTTCTCGCCAACCTTTGGCCACCTGTATCTACACATATGCAATAAGCGTGTGAAAGCAGACTTAGAAAAATTGAACAACAAAATAAGCATTAAGTGTAGTTTAGATAAATATTCTTAAGAGCCTTTTTAGAACTAAAAGTGATGCTATAATCAGTGATCAGTATTTGAAGAAATTTCTCCTCATTTTGGTTGCCACACCTGAAGCTGTTTGATTAGGTTGGTAGCTGGGTGAAAGTTTCCTTCCTTGTGTTTGTACTTCATGTCTACCTCAAATGCAGAGAATGAGTGGAAGGCAGAAAATTACTGCCTTTTCTGCCTTCCGCTCAGGAGGTGGGAGGAGGAGACAGGAAATTAAATTTAGATTCACATCTTCCATTTTTGTGTATTCATTGCAGTAGGAGATGATTGAAAGTAGTGAGTGCAAGCACAGCATTGCTCATGTTACTGCTTGCTAATTAATTGTGAATACAGTGTTCTGATTGGAGGTTATTTGTAGCAGAATGAATATAACCAAGCAGGAAAATCTTAAAAAAGGTAACTGAAGGGATGTGTTTGGAGATGTTTGAGTTCTCTGTGAAGTAATCTAAACTTGGAAGGTAGAATGAGCAAGATGCTTGAAATACTCTGTAGTAAACCACAGGATTACACATACTTCCTTCTTCTGACTTTTGCAAAGCGATTCACAGAGGGGGATGACAGCCGTTACACAATTCTAAGTGGAATGCATTAGTTTAAAATGTATGTTTAGAGATGGCTGTGTAGCACATCCATGGCACGTTAACTTTGTCTGTTATTATTTTATAACTTATTCTTTATATAAAAATTATTTACTGTATGTATAAAAATATGTACTGTATATATAAAAGTTATATACTATGTATATGTCAATGGATTATGATCTTAGCAAAATGGATACAGGTGGACATGATTCAGTACTGATGTTTAGTTCCCCTGATACTACCTGAAGGGATCTGCATATGGATATTAACAGCAAACTTTTTCATCCATCTTATAATATTTATTTTTCACCAGGGGAATTTTTCATACATCTTCAATACCAAAGTGATAAACTTGTCAGTTGTCATGTAGCAACAAATTGTATTAAAATTTTAAAAAAAAGAACATGAAAACTCATGTTCTAAAGTTGCTTACTCATCTTCATAAGTTACATTTTAAATACTCTTCCTGGTGAACACATACAACTGAGGCTTAATACTTTGTTAACATTATTTTGCATACTTGGGGGTAAAATTTGAGACTAGGTGTTTGTGTCCATTAAAGAAATACTTCCATTGTATGATCATATTTGTTGTTGCTGGTTTTGTACTTCAGTAATTCACTCTCTTTTATTTGGTAAAGCCTTGCAGTGAGAGAATTTCTTTGTCTGGATGATCCTCCGGGTCCTTTTGACAGTCTAGAAGAGAGCAGGGTAAGTGCTAAGTAATAGGATAAAATCAGAACGCAAAAGGCAGTTGTTGTTAGAATATTGTAAGATCTGTTCCATGGTATGGAGTGAAACACTTCTGTTTCTGTTCTTTCACAAAAATCACAAAAGGTTGTCTTTATAAAACGGGTCCAGTCTGATTATTGGTGCACGCTGATCATCTTTGCTGTACTTCATCCCTGTCCCAAAATATATCATCTTCCTTTTTGTCTTTTACGAGCCGTAGATGGCGTTTGTTTTTTACGGCAACTGCAACTGCTTATATAAGGGAACTACTGAATATAAGGAGAGATTTTATAAGTTTACATTCAGCACATTATTATAATGCTTATACCTTGGACTTCAGGTCTTGCAGTGAAATGTTTCTTGCTATAAAATCATAGAATAGTTTTGGTTGGAAAGAATTAAAGATCATCTAGTTCCAACACACCTGTCGTGGGAAGGGACACCTTCCCATGTAATGAATGTAATGAAAAGATTATTTCTGACCACTAAAAATAGTGTTCTTGCAGAAAATTAATTAGTGACATGTTACTACACTACAAGTAGTGTAGTGAAACAGCAACCTTGCAACATGCATATATGAACACGCTGAACAAATAATACTGTGTGCTGCAGCCTGTTTTATTAGAAGTAAATTTCATTGGGATGCAGAGCTGTATCGAGTCTGCCTAGAACAGATGATGTTAGTTTTCTTGCTTTATAGAATAAGTGTGTTTTAGAACTGTACATACATTGTTAGTCTTGTAGAAATTGTGAATGTTAACTGATGCTCCTTCAACTAAATTTATATTTACCAGTTTGTTTTGCATGTAAGTAGGAGTGCCTTGGCTCTTGCTAGATTGCTGTGTGCATGGGTTTTTTTACAAGCTCATATTTGATTTCCATATAATCACTTTTCATTGTTGCTATTTAAGCTGATGAAAATTTTTTAAAATTACCATAATTATTTGTTCACATAATTAAAAAAACTAAGTGCCGCCTTCATTGAAATTTCGATAATGCCTGCTGTGGTGAAGTCTCAGTGTTATTCTCCCACCACAGAAATTTAATCAAACCATTAAAATAACTGTAAAGTTGTTAGAGACAACTCTTAAAATTCTGCTCTCCAAGGGACACTCCACCTTATTACAGAGTGATTGAGGTTGAAAGAGACCTCTTGAGGTTGTCTAGTCCAACTCTCCTGCTCAAGTAAGGTCAGCTACTGCAGGTTGCCCAGGACCATGTCCAGTCAGGTTTTCAGTATTCTACAGAGGAGACTTCACAACCTCTCTGTGTAACCTGTTCCAGTTTTGGATCACCATCACAGTAAAAAAGTGTTTTCAGGTGTTCAGATTGAATTTCCTGGGGTTTAATTTGTACTCATTGTCTCTTGTCCTGTCAGTGGGCACCACTGAAAAGTATCTGTCTCCCTCTTCTTCAGTCCCTCTCATCAGGTATTTATACCCATCAATAAGATCACTCCAAGCTTTCTCTTCTCCAGACTAAAGTCTCTCAGCTTTCTCTTCCTTTTATCACATGAAAGGTGCTCAAGTCCATTATCTTTTATTATGATATTTGAATCATGAGACCTGGGGTTCTGGTGGACAACAGGCCAGCTCCCTTAGCACCCACAGGTGCATCTATCAGGCCCCATGGACTTACATGCATGTACAAGCTGTTTGAGTGCTCCCTGACCTGGTCCCTTCTCCACTGAGGGTAAATTTGTCATGCCCTTCCTTGTCTTTTCCTCTGGCTGCAGAGGTCTGGAATTACTGAAGACTGATCTTTGCCAGTCAAGACAACAGGTCCATGGTTTCCCTAGTCTTCCTTTTGTTGATTATGTACTCGTTGAGTCCTTTCTTGTTTTCTTTGCTAGATTCAGCTCCAGGTTGTCCTTCACTTTCTTAACCCTGTTCCTGTAAGATCAGACAGCAACCTTATATTCTTCCTGGGTCACCTCTCCATGCTTCCACCCCTAGTACACTTGCTTTTTATCTGTCAGTTCAGTTAGGAGTTACTTGCTCATCCGTACAGGCCTCCTGCAACCTTCGCTTGATTTCATACTTGTTGAGCTCTACCTGCTGACCCAGAAGGTGGTGATCCTTAAATATCAACCAGCTCTCCTGGACTGTTCTTCTCTCCAAGGTAGTTTACCATGGATGGTTTCTTCCAAGCAGGTTCCTGAAGAGATTGAAGTCTGTTCAACCTAAAATCCATGGTCATGGTCATGCTTTTTGGGTTGTGGCTTTTAGGAGCCTGAACTCCTACCAAATACCAAAAGTATCTTATATCCATCCCTTGCAGGTTGTTGCTTTGCTTTTCCTAAACTGCCTAACTACAGGAAAAGCACTAAGGTTCACATATGTATTCCTGGAGTTCATTTTTAAAGGTAGCTGAAAAATTATGTCTGTTTTGTCTTACTATTTTCATACAAAGCATTGCCAGGAAAAAAAAATCTTCTGTTACTGTTTTCCTGATAATGGAAATATGGATGTCTTCTATTTGGTTTATGTCTGTCCTACTATTCCAGTTCCATAAGGATTTGCCAAAACATATTTATCTTTTTAGGGGGAGGGATACAGGTACATCTTCCATTACAAGCTAACTAGTCCTTACAGAAATTTAATCACAGAAAAGTAGACAAAATATTCACTAAAGCAATCTTTTTTGTCATGTCCTTGGTAGCTGTTTGCACAGATCCTTTCCCAGCCATCTGTGTTTCATGATCCACTGAAGAAGGAAGCAAAGCTGTCTTCCAGCTGGCTTAGTTCTGTTGCCCTTTCAGAGCTATAGGGAAAATTGGTCCAACCTGGATGTTAGAACTGTCCCAGACTCCAGGTTTCCAGCTATTAAAAGAGCAAGATATCTCATTACACACCATTCTCTTTCTCAGCTTTGGTTCACCTTTCTGCTATTACAGCCTCCTTCAGAATATGTTGATGTTTTCTTACTCATTGAGAACAGTGACTTCCTTTCCTTGGGCAGCTGATATCCAGACTGCAGTAGAGATGAGTTTTTCCAAAAGGCTTTGTCAGTTCTCATGCAGAGCAATGAAATAGTCTACAACACTTATGCAATATTTTTAGCTATTTTGGGAATAGGGAAATTTCCATGTACATAAATATAAAGGTAGAAATAATATAACTTCCTTATATTCTTAAATAATGGCCAGTTTTGAGCTAGGGGCCAGCAACACCAAATATTTTTATAAATTACAGTCAAATTTACTTGATTGGCTTGGATGAAACAGGATGACTGCTTAACTGGAGTGATAGCTAAAGCAATCACTACAAATGCTGTGTGAAGAGTGAATTGCATGCCACATGTTCTTGGCTCTAGTAGACATGAATAAAACTATGATTTAACTGATGACTGGTCTTCAGTGTCTGTCAAAAAAAGATAAATTTCCTATCTGAGTCAATAAAATAAATTAAAATTCAATTAAAAATATGGTTATTGGATTGAAAAACTCTACATTTGTTTGAATTGTATAATTATAAGAAAACTTAACATTTTAAGGATGATGAATCTGCTTCAGTTAAAGCCAAGGATAGTATCTTCTTGATGTTTGTAACCTGTTTTAAAACTTAAGAAAAACAGTGTCTTAACAGCATTGTTCTTAACTGAGCTCGTTTCGTCGGACTCTGAATTAGTGGTTGGTTGCTGGTAATGTTAACCCAAGAAAGCCCACATGAGATTCTTACTTATTGAGAACATGTAAATTATTAAATCAGAATTGCATGGTACTGCTGCGGGACTTGTGCTTTCCAGTAATAGATGAGCAGGCTCTGTGCCAAGGCTTCTGTCACTTCCTGCATTCATTGGATGTTGCATGAGACACTGGCTCATCACATTAAGTTTTGAGATTGCTCATTGTCAAATCCATCAGAGTGTACTATAAATACATGTCATGCTCAGCAGAGGAGCATGGCATACTTGTGATGGCTGAGTAGCTGGTGTTCACAGCATTCCATTAAACTTCTTCAAAATGTTTTTGTATTGGTCTTCTGTCATGGTTCCATAGTTGTAACAGGTGTTTGGTACAGAACTGTACGGCTTTGTCTTTATCTCAGTCCAAATATTCTTTGCATTGTGGGAATAATTAGATACTTTTAAATCGATTTCCAAGTCATGTGGAAGCAAAGCTTTTTGAGGAGAAAAGGGAGCAGGGAGTTCAGCTTATGTTCTGTATAGGCAAGAAGGTTCAAAATCAGGCACTACTTTTTCTAAAGTTTCTCTTTAGAGTTTTGTGAGACAAACAAATGATGTGATAAACTATTTGCATTGCAGCTTAGTATAATAAATTCACTATTCAAAACAAAGCAGCATTATTTTACTAAGGACAGAACTTTTTTTAAAATTTACATAGCTTTTTATGTAATCAGCCTGAAGAAAAGCAACTATAATTCTATTACAGATTGATATTTCTAAAAGAAAAATCAATAAAGGCAGTACACTGAAGTAAAATTGAAGATGCTCTTAAATTTGTTTTTTAGGCTTTCTGTGAAACTCTAGAGGAAACAAATTACCGCCTACAAAAAGAACTGCTTGAAAAACAAAGGGAAGTTGAATCGCTGAAGAAATTGCTGAGTGAAAAGCAACTTCATATAGATGCTGTTGAAAGAAGAATTAGGTATGTAGAAATTTTATGGGGTTTAGGAGATCATCTCCATAAAAGTACCTTATCTAGTCACAAGTACCAGCTTTAGATACAGTCTTGGAAAACATTTTCCATACATAACCGCACAAAGCAATATTTTCAGTAAGCTCTTTCTCATATGCTGGCTAAAAGTTATTTAGTACAAATGACTGAGAAACTTGTCCCATCTTTTCCCTCTAAAGTAACTTTGATTGTTTCCTAATCCTTTAAGTTTGCTTTTGAAATGTTGGAAACATGAAATGCCCTGCTAGAGATGAGAGGAGGGGGAAAATTGCTTTGAGTTATAAAAATCTGCCTGTACTCAAAGCTTTGACAGAACATAGTGATCAGACAATTATATGTCTAATAATGTCTTTAACTTTGTTCTGAATTGCCAGAAATGATGCTGAAGATACTTAAATAACACTGGAGATTGTCCATTTAAACCCGAGGAAAAAATGGTGGAGTCTTATGGTGCCCGTCTGCTAAATTTTGTAGCAGTGGCAGGGGAATTGATATGCTATTCAGTGTCCCATTAGAGCTGCTGAGTCAGTCATTGCAGCATTTTCTTAGCAAAAGAGTAAATTCCCATGGTCCCACTAGAATTTTGTAGAATCACAGAATGATTTGGGTTGGAAGGTACCCTAAAGATCATCTACTTCCAACCCCTCTGCCGTGGGCACAGATGCCACCCACCAGACCAAGTTGCTGAGAGCCCCATCCAACCTGGCCTTGAACGCTTTCAGTGATGGAGCATCCACAGCTGGTCTGGGCAGCCTTTTCCAGTTAGTGCCTTACTACCCTCACAGGAAATAATTTCTTCCTAATAGTAGAGAATTTCTTCCTGATAATGAGATCGGGTGAAAAAACATCCCCTGGGTGCGTTTGTATGACCAGAGACACTGACAGAACTAAAAAAAAAATTATTTTCAAAATAAAATTTATTTTACTTACTGCCTGGGTTGTTGAGTCTGGCATATCCAGATTGACTGACAAACCACAGCTTGTACGTTTCAAGTGAACTATAATGGGAAAAGATTTAAGTGGAATTGTTGTGGCTTACTGAAAATTCTGATCAGAATACCATATTCAGTTTGTCACTTATTCCTGAAGGCGAGTAATTACATTTGAAAGATGCTTTTCCTGTTTGATGAGAGAGATATGGTGTGCTGCTGGCTTAAATAGAGAAATAGTCAATAAAAATTAAATAACTTGCATTTTGCTAAAATGTGATGATAAGAAATTCTGTATGGCTAAAGATAAGAAGGCATGAATAGCAAAAAGGGATTTTATTTTTTAGTGCTTTTCTTGAAGATAGATAGATAGATTATGTTTTTTAAATACACAAACACCCTGCCAGTTTCCCAGATGTATAAAATTATTGAAAATCAGCTAAGTAGTGTCTGAAGTCTTGATGGAAAATAACTTCTGTGATCTGTAGTTACCAAGAAAACTCACGATCTTGTTAAAGAACAAGACAGCTTGTCTGTCTGATGGAGAAATGAACCCAAAACAAATAAGACTCTGAGATCAGCTCAGTTGGTCAGACCATGGTGCTAATAATGCCAAGGTTGTGGTCTCGATCCCTATATGGGCCATTAATTTAATGCTTAGACTCGGTGATCCTTGTAGGTCCCTTTCAACTCAGAATATTCTGTGAAATGTGTCTGTCTTTGGCCTTGTTGAAGTGGAATTTCTATCTGATGGCCCAGCAAGAATAAAGCATCTTATGCCTACACGCTCTAAAGGCCAAGTACCTAAAATGCGTGTGAGGTAGAAGGGGAGGACAGCTGACAAGACATGAGACTTGTAGGCCTTTATATATTGCTGGCTTTGGCCAATAATAGTGTTAAAGAATACTGCTAAAGAATACTGTTAAAGAATAGAGGTATTACTTAAAATGCATGCATTAAAATAAAACAATAGAAACAGTAGGTAGAGTAATTTAAAAAGGGGATGACATATAGTAGTATCACTTTCAACACAAAATGGGTCACAAGCTTTTATTTCCAATTCAAGTCACAGCTTTCAGTTCTAAATTGGTATATGTTTTCCACACACAGCAATGCTTTGGAAGAAAGGATTTCCTTGGTCAATTTACACAACTTTATTCCCATTTATATACAGGCTAGTCGGACTGTTATCTTGTGTTGCCATTAAGAAAAAATAATTACCTGTCTTTTTATCATTAATGGGAAAACGTATTGTTCTGAAACGTAGTATCTGACTTTGTAAAGTTACAGTGAGAAACTTGGAAAACTATTGAAGAAATCTTTTTATCATCCTGCCTGTCTTCCTTCTGACTACATTTTGGTTATAATCCCCTTCTGACATTTAGGCAAGATGTGTGTGGCTTAGATCTTCTGCTTGCAATTTTTTACCTAAAGTCATGCACACTCCTCTACAACTTGAATTTTGTAAAGCTATGAAACTGTGATGCAACCAGAGAACCACAGAATGGCCTGGGTTGGAAAGGACCGTAAAGATCATCTTGTTCCAACCCCCTAGCCATTGGCAGGGACACCTTTCACTAGACCAGGTTGCTTAGAGCCCCATCCAACCTGGCCTTGAACATTTCCAGGAATGGGCATCCACCACTTCTGTGGGCAACCTGTTCCAGTGCCTCACCACCCTCACAGTAAAGAATTTCTTCCTAATATCTAATCTAAACCTACTCTCTTTCAGTTTAAACCATTCCCCCTTGTACTGTCACTACATGCTTTTGTAAATAGTCTCTCTTCCTCTTGTAGGCTCCCTTCAGATACTGAAAGGCTACAATTAGGTCACCCTGAAGCCTTTTCTAGGTTGAACAATTCCAATTCTCTCAGCCTTTTCTCGTAGGAGAGGTGCTCCATCCCTCTAATTGTCTTGGTAGCCCAGAGATTCAGAGGACTGAGTTTAGTTCAGGAATAAGCACCTGGAGCAAATAAACTGTTTAAATAGCTACCCAGTGCAGACCCTACCTCTTTGAACTAATAAAAGAAATGGAGCATGTAGGAGTGAGATTGAGAGGTTCCCAGAAACTGCAAAGGTTAAAATGAAACAAACAGTTCTTCAGTGATGAATGTTTGCTCTATGGATTGGTGGTACTCTGTTCTTATCTGTTGTAGGGATTTATCTTTAGGAAAAATGACTCGTCAAATGTCAGGAGAAGAAAGTGAGTGCAGTGGTGAGGTGGAGTCTTCTGCAGTAGAAGCAGACCAGGGTACCCTGGGTGAGGACAGCTGGTAAATACTATTATTTTACTTACATTTTAGTTATTCTTAAAGTACATTTTTTAAAATGTTTGGTCTTGCATAAATTCTGCACAGCTGAGGAATTCAGCATTTTATTGCACACCTCTGCTGCATAAAAGCCCTCAGGATAGATAATTTTAGATCTGGAATATGATAAATTGAAAAAGCGTTGTAAATGTTTTGTGGATTGTCTGCATAAAATGACTATGGAGAATCATACTAGTTCCCATTTGACAAAGCTTATTGATCTGTCATTGCAGCTCAGACAAAGAGAACCATGAGCCATGCTGGAGTGGCTCTTTGGCTGGAAATCCTGTCCCAGAAATTGAGGTTGCTGAAGTAGCATATACTCCAGATGAAGAATAGATGAGCAGCAGCTGCTGTTACAGGTTCATGTTTGGGATGTATCTGTGGGTAGCAGCTTAGAGTAGCTGTGAAGAATTTACAGCAAAGAGCAAGAATGCACAATTGAATGTTTACATAAATCCTTACAAATTATTAATGTAAGAAATATACCCAGTGCTGCTTTGATTTCAGTTTTTATCTAGCCTTTATATATTTAATAAATCAAAGTCTAATAAGGGCTAAAATCAGGTGAAGTTTAGGTAGTGTACATACACAGTTTGGCTCACTTTCCTAGCGGAATGACAAGTTCCACACTAAATCACTGAACACATCTAACTCCCATGTCATATGTTGCCACTGTTGTGACACGTTTGATGTGTTCATGTGTTTGGTATTTGTGTTTTCATATTCTTATAGCCATAAATTAATGCTTGTTGAAGTAAAAACGGACTCATCTCTGTGTAAGAATGGAGAATGTGTTGGTTTTAAATTCTGAAGTTGAAGAATGTTTCCCTGGAAATTTTAATGCAATGCAATAGGAAAACTTCCAGTACCAAGAGAGGAGTACTTACGAAATGGGATTATAGTTGGACATTTTAAAACTGGTCATTTTTGCTGAAGGAACTAATATGAGACCCCCAAAACACTGTGTATTTTCATCCCAAAATAGCATGCTGTAATACTTTTTGTTCAGTAATGCTGCTTTGAAAATCTGGGATACCTTTGCTATATACCCATGTAACAATAAAATCGGTAAGTTTGCCTTTTACTGAGAACACTACCTCTTACCATATTGCTTATGCATTTATGTTTGTTTAAAAATATTCAAGATTATATGGAGGTTATTGAAAGACTTGTAAAGAAGCCATATTTTTTTCCTGCACAGTTCATAACTAGATTGAATCTAGTTGCAACTTATTTTTGTTTCAACATATTTTACAACATGGGGATGTTGGTACCTATGTTGTATAGCCTATTTTTCAAAATGTATTAAGAAAGGAGATGCACTTTATAATTAAGACTCCATTGTGCCAAGTTCAGTTGGCTAATTGGTTGAGAAAGGGGAGTTGCAGGGAGAGGATTATGTAGTGCCTTTTTGTATTTTACTTGTTCATTACTGCAGAATTTTGTTACAGTGCTCTCGGTCAGTTCTGTGGAGTCTTTGATACAGCTTGTTTCTGTTCACTTATTTACTGAAAGTGCCTTGTTTTATTCTGCTTTTCCAATAGGAAGAATGCTGGTTTGTTTTAATTTTTTTTCCCTATACCACCCACATCGTTGTTTAATGTTGTCAATATGCAGTGTCTTTGTGCTGGAGTTTTCAAAGGGAGCTTTGTACTTCAGACTGTGCGTACAATGACCTTTATGCAGAACTGTATCAACCTTCCTGGTGAAATAAAACTATGGACAAAACACCTGTCTTCTTTTTTCCATTGTAGAAAAGACCAAAACATTTAATGCCTTGTCTAGCAGAAGGATAAAACACTGTTAGAAAGAGATGTTTCTTACCTCAGTGATTTCATAAAGTTACTCGGCTTTTGGTCTGAGTCCTTTTTGTACCAAAAATTGTCTGCATGAAAATGAATGAGAATGCTGTAACAAACACCAGGAAATTTACTATACTTCTGTTGGAGGTTAAAATAAAAAAGGAACTAATCTTTTTTTTTTACATTCTACATGAATCTTCATAGAGGTTGAGTGAACTCAATAAAGTTTTGAAACATTATTGAAAATACGTGAAATCTTGTGTCAGATATCACATATTTGAAAAGAGTGAACCTTGCCTATTAAAATAGTGTTAGGTTTACAACCATAAGTGTTTTTAAAATCTTGAAAAGCTACTTGGGTCATACATGCTAAGGATTTCTGAAGTACAGCAGGTACATCTGCAAATCCAGATGCTAAAGAAAGTATTAATATAATTTACAGTTTAGTCATGAGAGCAAAGGAATGGAAAATCGAGGTTTGTAAGATATTTTGCTAACCCAAAATATTCAGTATCACATGAATAGACATTTTTGTTTAGAGGACCTTGATTTTTAGTTACAGACTTGGAAAATGTGAACTTGTTCAGTAGCCATGTGGTATCACTTCACCTATGTTACTGTTTAATGAACGGTTACCTCCCTAAGGGACATGGAGAATTTGAGGTGCCTGTTCAGGGTGGCCTTGAACATCTTGATCAAGGTGGATTCCAAGTCTGTCCCATACTGAATTTTTTTCTGGTGCGCTTGCTTCTATTCTGGCACTATTTCCCACCCATTTCCTTCTCTTTTTACTCACTGCTGCAATTTTAGCATGGAAGAAGCCAAGTTTCAACTATTTCATTTATAAGAATTTGACAGTAGAATTCTGTGTTCTGTAAGTTGTGCAGAGGAACATTCCAACTGGAATTGTAGCAGAGTGAACTAATACAAGATTTGCAACTAGTAACCTTGTTCTTTTCTGTTGTAGGTGATTGCCTTAATAGTTCAGCCACAGATTTACAATGGGGTTTTTTTCCTCTTAGTTTTAGATTTTAATATGTTGTACCCAAGTTAATATTCCAGGGGGTTTGATTTTCTTTAATAATACATCTTTTAATAATCCTGAAGGATTTTTTTTATTCTCCAAAGCCCTTGCAATCTGCCCACACCCCTTCCCTGCTTTTGATTTGTATACTCCTAAATCAGTTAAGATGCTGACTAGCACTGAAGCAAGAATGAGTCCTTATAAAACTCCCACTCCATACTTTTCCCACTGTGACGACCATTAGTTACTGTGAGTACAACAGTGCCATTGAACCAGGTTGAGGAAGGGAATGAAACTGCACCAGCCAGTGGTAGGAGAGGGCAGCCTAAGTTGTGCACTTCCCAGAGGGCTGTTGTGCTCACCTCTGTGTGTTAACTATCTGTGTTGGGGGAGGGGGTTGGGGTGTTAGAGTTGCAGAGAAAAAGGACAGGGAAAGCTCCTGTTCTAGGTATGTCTATCCCAAACTGGTTTTACTCTCTGCATATCATTAGAGCACTACATAATTTGATTTTTTTTTTCTCTCTGTGGTTCCTATTCCTTTGTTGAAATGTAGCTATGGAGCAGCAGCAATTGTCCTGCCAGAAAAAAAAACCTCATTTTTAGTAGAACTTTCTATAGGAAATCTTATGTGATTTTGTTTGTAGAGGGTTTTTTTCCTGTTATAGCAGGTTCTATTACACACTGGGGGAGGAATTTGGAGGAGTTATGCTCTGAAGTTGCTGCTGCAATCAGTTTTTTCAAGAAATGTCAGATAAATAAATACTCCAAGGTCACAGATAACCAAAGAAGGGAAGAATCCTGTAGGAAACACTCCATTTATGGAACACCAAGTCTTAGGAGTCTTTCTTCCTATCATTCCTTTCTATATTTCAGTTAAGTCTTTGTGCCAGAGATCAGAACATTCAGTTTACTATACAGGTCCAACATTCAAAAGTAGGTATTTTCCTATAAAATACAGGACGTGCTTTAGGGTAACTGAACTGTATGCTCATATCCATGTTTATTTGAATCTGGAGAACTGATAATGCAGCCATCTCCAAAAGATATCTCTTTTAAACAGTTTGCTGTGGCTGAGCAGTCAGTGTACTGACCAATGCAGTTGTTGTTCTGTATTTTTATTATCTTCAACAGATTTTTAATGCGTAGGATCTTAACCTCCTAGAGGAAAGATGAGAGAGAATGGAAAAGGCAGAGGAGAAAGGGGATTTTTTTGTCCATAGTTTACACTTGAGCATTTTTCCCCTTTGAAAGTGAAAATTCATTCACTCATTTGCTGACCAGAATCGCATTTCCACTACATGTTGGTTTCTGTGTTGTGAGTGGTGTAAGTTCTATGTTATCATAACCCATTCAGGAACCTCTTTATAAGGTTTGTTCTCCCATAGCACTGGTGTTTCTTTGCCACCCCTTGCTGCACTAACCTTTATCCCAGTCTTGTTTCAAAGGGCAACCTTTTGTATTTGGTCCTTCTCAGGTTTTGCACTGCAAGAAAAACACTGAGCTGAGGGCTTTTGTTCAGTGTTTTTGATCTCCTTCCAAAGTTTGGCTTACCTTTTGTTTCTGATGCAACTGCACAGATCTGGAGAAGTGGAGAGGTAGAAAAAATGCATTCCTTTACACTAAACTCTAAAAGAATAATGTATTCTTATCTTGTAATAGATACAAATTTTTGTCATCTCAGAGTACTAGTGACTGTTGGCCATATATATCCTGCTGTTACATATCATTCTCCAGTTGGATAGCTTGAGCTTTAAGCTGGAGTACAAAATGTTGCTATTGAAATTTCTCCTTGAGTTGATGAATTCTGAACCACTCTGGTGGTAGTTCCAGAGTCAGGAAAAGGCTGTCATGACACATGTCTAAGCATGACCCCATGTCACATACAAAGCATTTGTATGTGACATGGTGGGCACATTTTAAAGCCCTGAACTGCAGTTTTAACCAGCATCATGAAAATAAAGTGATACTGGTGTTGAAGGATCCTGTTTAAAAAGGGTTGGGCAGAGTTACACTCGGGCTGCCCAGAGTGCAGGATGTGCACAGGCAGGATGTTTCCAAGACAAGCGTTTTTCACTATCATGTAGAAGCAACAGGACAGCTGAAGGAGCTTTGTAAATGACTGAGTCATCAAATGTCATTCTCTTCAGCTGGATAAATCAGAAAGCCTGATGTGACAGAGAATTAAAATTTTTAACATGAAGTCTTTCTGCAACAGAACAGTGCCTGACACTGAAATCGCAATTCAGGAAATCTAGTCATGTTCTAACTCAACTAGCAAAGCTTCTCTTTCTATACCTTTAACCTCCAACCAAAAGGGAGAAAAGTAGCCTGTGATGTGTTTGTCTTGTGTATAACTCAGATCCTTACAGTCTTCCTGTCCCTCCGTGTTTGTGTGACTTGTGCCTTTTCTGTCTTATAACAGATATCAGAGCATCCAGCCCAGGCTGGAATTCTGGTATTGCTTGTAAAGATCACAAACTGCAAACAGGGCAGCATGGCTCTGGAGGAGGAGGAAGTGGGACTGCTGAACTTGAATAATCATTTCAGTCCTCAGAAGTGCTGTTCCTGCTAGTCAGAGCTGAACCCTTCAGCTTTGGGAGACAGGGACATCAGAGAAGAGATCCACCCCCACAGTGCAGAAACCCTGGGTTTCAGTCTGGGTCTTCCTGCCAGTGGGTGCTGGGGCTCATGTGACTTAAAGCACTGGTGTAATAAATGGGATTCTGGGGTCAACTCCCAGCTTTGGCTGAGTCTCATCTGTCTTAAGGGAAGTTGGCAGGTTCTGCACCTTAACACTTTGCTAAACCTTCAGAAGCAGTACTCCAACCTATGTTTTTCTGGTTTTCAACACAATCTTCATTGAGACCTTCCCCTTTTTAGGCCTTTTAAGCTCTTTATGGAGACCTTAAAGGCTTGCTGATTCATACTCAGTACTTCTTTGACTTGAGGATCACGAAGGTGCTCTCCAAATACAGAATTTGTCCCCATTTTGTATCTGAGAGGTAGGTATTGTATTTCCTTCTGCTCTGCAAATAAGGAAACTGAGGAAGAAAGCAATTACATGATTCACTCTAATAGCACAGTCAGTTGGTACAGTCCTAGTGTTGCTGCTGATCCCATAAGCTTGTCAGCAGGTTTAAATTGGATGATTCGATGATCTGGTGAGACTGTTGCCTGTATAATACAGCAACTTTGTCTTGAGATATCTCAGCTGGGTTTCAAGTAGGTCTAAATATCCTTGCTGATACATTACTAGCTGCTGCTAGATTTTATAATATTCCTTTCCTCTATGAGTTCAAACTGAAAACACTAGGAGGTTTGCATTAATATAGTGGAGAAACAAGCCTCTGCTCTCTGAACCCCCTGTGGATTAATGCTTTTCATCTAGACAAAACCACAGCTGTTTTATGGAAATGTTGAGAATGACTATGAAATGCTGCTTGCTGTTTGGCAGTTAATGTGGGTTTGTCAAGCATTGCTCATCTGACAAGCGCCTACTGGGAGAACGTTGCACACTGACCTTTCAAGATCTCATTATTGCTTTGCATGTTCAATAGATAGATAGATAGATAGATAGGAGGTAGCTTACAAAGCAGTTGTAACATGTGGCAAACCTACAGCATCTCTCCTCCCAAATTTCCTGTGGCCCTTTCCTAGACATTCTTAGCATTTCTGATAACCAGGTTATGAGGTGGATTTTTTGTGATGTGATGGGGGGTCTCCCTTTTCTCCTCATTTTGCAGTATAAATATGCCTGTTACACGGATGAGAAGAGGCAAGGGGAAAGAGCTCTACCCTATTATGGCAGCCACTTTGTACATTTAGAGAAAGTCTTGCTCTGAGAGGTTTATTTTTTGTGTGTATGTGCAATATATGGCCAAGGGAATAATAACTTGCATTGGAAGAAGCAGATGAGAAAACTGTCTCATTCTGTGTAATCTTTTGATAAAAAAAATCAGCCATTCAGTAAGATGCTGATGTGCCTATAGAGGCATTGCTCCTGCTTAGGTGTACAAAAGCAGACCAGAAAAGTGAGTTTCTTGTGGAGATAACTGCGGAGAACACCAGTCAGATCTGACTTTGTTGTCCCTACCTAAATGGGCAATTAAAAAATAAGTTGAGAATGTTGCAAAATAATTGTGCAAAGTAATGTGTTATGAAAGAGCATTAAACAATTAAAAATTAAACTCAACCTTGCTGAGAGTTAACCTGAGAAACAGAACACGTGCAAATAATAACTTTTATCTATTTCTGCTGTCAGCATGCTGCAGTTCACTACTGGCATCCTCTGAGACATGTTTCAGTTCTGAATCTAGAAAACCATGGAAATACCAGCATCTTTCACTTTTCAAATGACGTGAGTTGCACAAGACTCATGATCGTCCAAAGGTCAGAGCACAAGATCTCTCAACAAAGAGGCTTCTCTGTTCTGCTCTGGTGAAGCAGCTGTTGGCTCAGATTTCAGTTTATTCAGACACAATATGTGCTCTAGACAGATTCTCAGGCTACATAAATTAATGTCTCAACTAGTTATCACTTTCCCTCATCATTATTTTCTCCTATTGTCTTCTTTATAAAATAAAATTCTTTATAAAATAAACCCCTTTGTGTTCACCCACAAGTGCCTGATACGACACAGATAAGATCCGTTCTCAGATTGGTGCTGTTACAGACCTTTTCCAGAACTTCTTGGTTCACGCAGGAGGATTTTTTTTCCCCTAGCTCAATAAACTGAAGTGACACATTTTGCTGACAAGCTTGCAAAGCACTGGGAGCTGAAGGTTTTAACCTGAAAAGTGTGAGGTGGTGTCTGCTAGCCACGTTCCGCTATGAACTTCTGGAGCTGTGAACCCAGCCACAGGAAGCATTATCACAGGACAGACATGCTCTGAACCCTCACAAGGGCTGAGACTTGACTGAGAAAGTTCACAGTTCAGTGTCCTCAGCCTGCTGCAGTGACATTCAGCTGCAGCCAGTCACTGCAAAGCACAATTTGCTGAACCAGTATCCAACTGTTCCTTGAAAATGGGTACTTTTGACTGATTTAAAGCTTTGAGCTTTATCTTAGCTCCAGTTTGCCATGGCATGAGTGCATAAAGAGGGGGCTGGTGAACTTCTGCATGAAGGTCTCCTTCTGAGCTCCTGCATCAGTCCAGAGCAGGGAACAAAGCTGGTTGCCAAGGTAGCCACAGACAGGGGAAGGGAAGAGAAAGAGGCCAGAAAAGCAGCCAAGAAGGTGGGTTAGTATTTAAAAGAGCATTTTAGCTTTGAAAAAGTGGGGATTTGTGGAGGGAGCAGGAAGGGTGGGAGGGTTTCACCCCTGCTTTTTGAGCTGCAGGCTCCAGCCTGCTGGAGTTTCATGCTGTATGCTGAATCCAGAGCTCCTCCTGGAGGTCCACAGAGTCCCAGCCCCGCAGCTGACGGAGCTCACTGCTGCTGGGCAGCGACAGCAGCGCACCAGGCACTCCAACACCCCATATATATATAGGGTATGTACAGTAGGTAGGTAATACAACAACCATACATATGCCTATATGTTGGCAGTCCTAGCTGCCTCAGGTTAGTTCAGCCCCTTGGGTAAGCTGAGTCCAATCACAAAAGTAAAGCTAAGACATCTGGATATATTTACATATGA
This sequence comes from Lepidothrix coronata, assembly GCF_001604755.1. Taxonomy (NCBI): domain Eukaryota; kingdom Metazoa; phylum Chordata; class Aves; order Passeriformes; family Pipridae; genus Lepidothrix; species Lepidothrix coronata. The sequence goes on along the minus strand of NW_016690415.1, from coordinate 984,271 downwards.
AATATATCTGAAGACTCACATTCCTCCTAAAGTGCATGTTTTATTTTTTGATGAAAGAGTGCTAAACTCAGGATGGGGAGGGGGGGGTTGTCCATGTAAATCCTGTTTGAACCCACAAAACACTCCTTGCCCCTTAAAACAGTAAATCTGTGAATGCTCATGTCAGAGCAGTGGGAGGTATCAACACTCATTACCTCCATGGAAACAGACCACCAGCTCAGACCAATTGGCCTTCCACCTATTTTATTAAATTTAGCTCACAAACCACAGATCCTCGACTTAATACACCTTTCTATTCAATCCTAGGAGAACCAGCTGCCTGCTGTTTGAGAAAGCTAGCTGAGGGGGTACCTATACTGCCCTGCTGGCCTTAAAAACAGCCTGGGTAGCACCGGCTGCTGAGGCAGCACACGGGTGTAAAGGGTTTGGGCTTATCCCTCACCCAGCCTCTCCAAACTGGCTTTTGCCTGAAGCTGATCTTGGCAAAGAGGAAGACAACAATCAACTGTATCACAAAGCAACTGGGGAATTACCAGAAGACTGTAGTTGCAGGGAGGGAAAGTCATCTAAGCAGACACACAAACAAAACATAAAAATGCAAGGATGTGTAGTGTGCAGGAAAGGAGGAGAGCAAGGCAGCAGAGGGGCCAGTGTGACCCTGCCAGACACAGCCATCCTAACTATACAAGGTTGTTCAGGAATTTCTAGTCACACATTAACATTTCATAACTATACCTTCTAGCTTTATCTGCAGATATTGCAGATATTGATCCCAAGTGTATAGTTCAGCAATGGCCAGGTAATTACATGTTGATAACAAAACAATAAACCACTTGAACTGCGATCAAAGTCACATCAACCAGGTACATTTTTCCTACAATATACACCTGACTGAACAGTGCTAAGACAGTGGGTCTTGCCAGCCTCTGCAATGGGGACAGATGTGAGAAAATAGGGCAGCTACGTGAAATTATAGTATTTGTAATTGCTTAAGATGTTCAAGCTAATCCCTGCTGTTAAATCATTTCTGAGACTAAAGCTTCCTCCTTATGTTTCTAAAAAAAAAAAGACATCATTAAAATAATATAAGCTCTACATCATGAAAAACTGTGATATTTTCTCATTGCAAATATTCCCTATGCATGCCCAACCCGTTCTTCCACCCCCTACAGCCATATACACAGCCAGCATGTGTATATGCTGCAACAGTCACTGGACATTTTGTGACACCTTAGGGATTTAGAGTCAAACACAAGCTGCCCAAGCAATTGAAATCTTTCAACACCAGACAACGAACAGTGGTCTCAAATCATTGCTCCAGCACTTTATACATATGTATAAATATAAATGCGTGTATATAAAATGGGAGACACTGTGCACACACACTCTAAGGAGATTCTAATGAGATGCGTGAAAAAATGTATTTTTTGTGTCACTTCACATTTGCCTATAGTATTTTTTTCTTTTTTCATGTTTAAAAGACATGATAATTCTTCTTTTCAGCTAAGCTCTGGAAAATGAAAAACACATATTTCTGAAAAATGACGAGATGTTTGGATCAGAGGTGGGGAGAGGAAGGTATTTTGGGCACATTAAAATAGAAGGATCTCTCACAACACAACTGTTAAGTGTGAAGGAATGCAGCCCAAACACCACAGCATACACTGAGGTGGGGGTTTTTTATTGGTTGGTTGTTTTTATCAACCAAATCACCTTGAAAAAATTCTTGAATTCTAATGAAAGATCAATACATCAAAAAAAATGTTTCTGAATATTCTCATATCCTCTAAAGAGCACTGTATCCTAATGATAGTGTAAGGAGGGTACTTACACTTTTGCCTGATAGGAAAAGAAATTTAATGCAACCATGTAACACAAACATGACACTAAAATATTTATTTGCTACATGTATATATTAATTATTTTCACTTTTTATTAATATATTTTCACCTTTTTAAAGCTATCCAGGTTAAAAATGTCCAAGCCTGTTAAGAGAAGTAAACATTTTCAAAATAAATAAGGAACAAGAAAGGAAGTCAGCTATAGTACACCATCTGCTGCCACAGTCCTCTTGTAAAATATGTTCCAGTTAACAGAGAATACATTTACAATAACATGTTGACACTATTCACTCTCGATTGCTTACATACTGAGCAAATACCATCTTGACATGAAGTGAGACATATGTTTGAAAAAATAAAGGGCCATTTGTTCCAGTGTTACCTCAATTTACACAGGAAAGAGCCACTCCCTCATCTGAATTAAATCCCTAGAACCCCTTTGCCTTTGAAGAAAACCAGCCTCCCAAAGAAATATAGCAACAAGCACTTCGGTTCTGGCAGCCCCTGGTGAATATTGGTTTGTGTACATCACTACAGTGTTTCTGAGTATAGCTTTACCAACCACACATGTCCTAGCCTGTATGGTATGAGTCTGTCCTCCAGAATCACCAGCCCCTACCCACAGACTTGCAGAGCAGCTCACGCAAATGACCAATTTCATTTCTTCACCTTTCATAAATGTTGTTCCTCAAGTGTCTGGTCTGAGATCAATAAGCTGAAGACATCTGAAGCTTCCCAGGATCAACACTTGGCCAAAACACTGTTGGAGATCAGCAGTCAGACACTGGCTTGTAAAGAAGACCTTCTCTCGGACTTTTTCTCCCCCGTGAAGGGTGTTCACATGGAAAATATTTACACAAAAACAGCAGGTCCACATTTTCCAAAGCAGACTGGAAGTCACTTTAGTTTCAAACTGGAGGCTTAACAGACCTATTTTGGTTAGGTTGCAGAGTGCTTCAAGTATGCCAAGTGCTACCTACATAAGTGCCAAGCATTGGTAAGCTACTAATTTGATCAAGAACAGATGCTAAAAGCCAGTTTTTCCAAGTAACCACGAGACTATGTTGGCACAGCCTCGTATTTAGCAAAACCACAAGTGTCCACAAGCACACAGCCAGCCTTGCACAGTGACGCAACCAGTGCATGCTAATACATTCTGTACCCAATTCAGAGACTTGCATAGACTGCACACCTTGAAAACAGCCAGAAAAATTAGCAAACGGATTTGAAATAACTCAGAATATTTGTTATTTTGTAAAATAATCCTGCTTTCAGAAGCATCTCATCCTGAATTTCATCAAGCATTAAAACCAGTAGCATTTTATTAGTGTTTGGTTTCCTGCTGAAAGTTGAAAATGTGTTTTTAAATTTATGGCAGTTCTTTCTTTCTTTCCTTCTTTCCTTCTTTTTCAGTTTCATTTTTAAAACAAAAATTTAATAGTTCCAGATCTTCTTTACTCACAAAAAAACCAGACAATTTTCCTGGTACCTCCAAAATTTAGGACAGAATTCACACACTTAATTTTTTCCAGTAGGAAATTTATCCAAAGTAAAGTGGCAAGGCTTGATTCACCTTTCATATGGATACAAACCAAAAGCAATTCCACCACAGATAATGAAATCCTGACAAACTGAATCTCTCCACAGGGTTTATACATTTTGGGTTTCATCCACGGAACTCATCTTGAAAGGTTCTGAGTATGCCATGTCCAGAAACACACATTTCCTTATGCTTAACCCAAAATCCACTGCATTGAAGATTATTGTAGCCTGTCAAAGCTAAACACCCAACAAATCACAGGCTAAAGTCCACAGGAGAAGGAGTCAGCCTTCTTTTGCTACAGATCTACAGAAACCAAGTGTCCCACTATTCCCCAAGTGGTTCAATCATCAGTAAAATTTAAATTCATTTGAAAATAAGAAACCTAGATCAAGGACTGCTTCCTACACCCCTAGGAACTCCAGTGTTTTAGTATTTCATTGTGACTGACAGCAGGCTACTATAGCATAAAGCTTCAGTCTTATTTAATAAACTTTCTAAGTACAAAGCAGCCTATTTAATTTTTGGCTGGCATTTGAACAGTGATTTCCCATATATGCAGTAGTTTAGCACTCAAGAGTGGCATTTGTTCCTTAGGCAAAAAACTGTCACTTGGGCAATAACTCATCAACTTTACAAGTAATCTAGAACTTTTAACCAGGGTTAAAAAGGCATTTCAAGTGCAATGCACCAGTATTACTTCCATTCATAAATTGAGTAAGAGAAAAGACCCGAATGCTCAGAAATTAGAACTATTTTGAAATTATATCATTAAAAATGTGTTACTAATTTCGTTGAGGATGAGTATTATCATACAAAGTAAAGACTCACCCTAGAAAGACAAGGTAGAGGAAAAATAGACAGAAATTTCTTCTGGATTTTTGACAGGGTTAGTGAAAATCAGTTTTGTTTGGCAGGGATCTATATGAACTTGGACATTTCATTTTCTTCAATCACTGTAATTCTACAACCAAGTTGGAAATAGTTCAAAATGCAATTCAAGCTGACCTATAGAAGTACATGGGATATTTTTGCCAAAGTTAAAACAAAACAACCTATCCCACTTCAGAAAACCTACAGAAGAGTCTCCTCTTAATATCTAGGACACCATAAGTTGTTCCAGGCAGATGTTTAAATCTTCATGCCCAAAGGAATAGCTGTTAGCTTTTGGGCTCAAAGGAACTTGCAAGTCAGGGCATGTATAAAGCTGAAAACAGCTAATATTCAAATAGTCTGAACCAAATAACCCTTTAGTATAGGACACTAATGACTTACTTAACTTTCTCATTTCAACAACGAATCCAGATCTGTGCGTAAGTGAGGCACATAGGTTTTACAAAGACATGGTAAAATATAAATAAAAAATAATAAAAACTCTTACTAATAACAAAACAAATCTGTGACGGATGCTGAAAAAAAATTGATGCTTGGAGGTTTTAGAAACTATTGCAATTTTTGTTTGGTGTTTTTTAAACTAGTTTTGTAATATGGCAGTAACAGCGTGTATGAAGTGCAACCCCACTAAATCAGTAAGGTTATAAAACAGCATTGCAGCTCTTTACACTTGCACTATAATGCACAGTGTTATAAAAAGACCATGCTCTTATGAAGCCCAGGCAGCTAACTTCTTCATTTCATCTTCATCCTCTGCTCTCCTTCTGGTTGATGCTGCAGAGAAAGAGACAATAATCATCAACTAATGTAACAGTCAGAACCATTTTATCTGTTAGCATGAGGACTTGCATAGTGCTTTTCAGTTTGAAGATCTCAGATCAATTTACTGAGTAGCAAGTTGAACATGGATAATACAGGAAGGAAGCTCATGAGAGATGTGACTATTTTGCCTTACCATTATCTCACACATAACCCTGAGGTTAAAAATACAGGTCTGATGTAATTCCTACTGAAAGACTCCTGCAGAAAATACATTTAATCTCTAAAAGCTGTCACAGACAGAAAATGCCCACAAAGAATGCTGCCAGTTCTCTCACCACCATGTAAACAGGCACGAGTGACATAAACTGAAAGGTTCTGCTTATGCAAGTCCAGTCTCCAGATGAACTCATCACATTTTAAAGGGAGGTGTCATTTATTAAAAGGAACAAAGAAATTCCTGAATTTACTATGCTCAGGTGACATCAGTTAACTACTGTGTTCACAGCATCAGCAATCCCCAGCTCTGTATCAGCTCCCACACAGACTTTCTCCCTTTGCACCCAAATGTCCTATCACACATCTGCATTCACCAAACTAAAACCTTGCCCAAGTAGTCTTCATTTGCTGACCTACAAACTAGATGCCCTACAGCCCAGGTTCAATCTCAGGCTGTCTCCATCTGTGTATGGGTTGTGTGTGTCAGGACTGGCACCTCTCCCAGTGCCAGTAGAACACTGTTGCTGGGTGCATCATCCACCTGTGCAAGCTTACAGCAGCCAGTTGGCTCCTGCCTGCAGCAGCCACAGGGCCAGGAGCAACCGTGTTGGGGGATGGGGGCGTGGGACTGCAGCTACCACCTTCAGGAAAAGGATGCAGGAGAGCACAGGTCCTGTCCCTATTCTGCAAATGCCACTGGCTCACTGTGTGACTGGGGAAGGTCACTGTGCCTTGCTCCATTCAGTTTCCCCATCTTCAAGATCAGGAGGGTAACATGCACCTCTAATTAGAAGCATTATAGATCGATTAGCTGTACTGATTTTGCTTGTGCTTTTGTAAGCACTGAGTTTCAGAAAACATAAGCCAGTTTTGCAAGGCCTTAAACTATATAACTGTAACCAGCTAATTTTGCCTGAAGTAACCATACAGACAGATGAAGTAGAAAATTAAGATAGTGAGAAGTACATGGAGATAGCCTGGATTTAATAAAAATGTCAACTGCCATAGCTGGAAGACAATGCATGAACAAGCTATAATTGACCAGAGTGCAATTTGCACTGCTTTTCTAAATTTTTTAATTTTTTTTTTACTAGCTGTTCTGCAGTTGACTTCCGTAGATGAGGCCACAATCTCAGTCTGAATGTTTGAAACTACATCTGAGGATTTAAATGCCATCTGCCAAAACACATGTAATAGTCTATGAGTCAGCCTGGTCTAGGTAACCTGTTCTGCAGCAGAACACACCATAAACAACCTGTGTCACGTGTGTGCTGCCCTTACCATGAAATATTTATATTCTTTTACTAGCCTCAGTACACAGCAAATCTTTCACCTGATAGAGGACAACAGGGACATGGTGAAAGGTGGAGTAAAGGTTGTCTGACTCTGGCTTAATTCAAAATGAACAAGGCAGAACTACAGAAAAATAAGACTACAGCTTAAGACTACAGAAATAAGCCTGTTCAGTAGAAAGCAAGTAAAGGAATGAAAATATTTCTTTAAATGTGTGCTTCCTGCTGCCTCCTTCATTTCTAATTAAAACACCAGTGGCAAATATCAAACCACTACCCCACAAAGCTGGATCTTTGTGACGCTAACATTTTGAATCTAGGTCAGACTCTAATTAAAAGAGACTAAGGATTTAATTGCAAAAAAAAAAAAAGTCTTCCCATTCCTCAATAATCTCACTACATTTCAGTTGGAGATTCATCAGTATATCTGCAAGGTCAAGTTCCCTGAGTTTGTCTCCCCAAATCTACAGAGAATTTAACCCTAAATGCTTTCATAGAGAAAAACAGATTTACACTCTGCTTTTTCTGTTAAACAGATACAAAGGTAAGAAAAGGAATTTACAACACTTAAAAAGTTAAAACAGAGTTAAATACATATCTGAAACTCTCTTTTCCTCTCCCCTTTCTCACAGCATGATTTAATAATGAGAAATGTAAAATGGCAAGCAGGCAGTTTACCAGGGCGAGAAGGCAGCGATGTGGACGGAACACTTGGCAACCTGACATCTCTCATTCCCTTGTTCAGTTCTTCTTGCTCCAGTTCTTCTAACTCTGCCATCAACTCATCCTAAATTCAAGGAAAACATTACTTACAAATTCATTGTACTGACAGGGATCGGAGGCAAGGGCACATTTAAATAACATGAAGCAAAGCACTACTGAAGAAACAATTTACACCTGAAAAACACATATCAAAACTCAGCATATTAAAAGTATATTTTTTACTAAATATGGGCAATAACGATAAACCTTAATTGAACACGGAAAGAAGGACCATGGAAGTTAGAAACAGGACAAAGAACAAAATTAGAAACAAAACTGACAGCAGTACAGTACTTGTAAAAAAGGCAAACACAGTGGGGAAAAAGCTTCTCCGCTCTCCCTAGGTTTGTTCCAAATCTAGACACTGTACTCTTCAATGGATTCTAATTTTAAGATGCTATTTGTCCCATTTTAAAAAGCAAACAGCTTTGGTTATAAGGTAGACTGCCATTAAACATTACGCTTCAGCCTTATAACACAAGTCCAGGATTATATATAATTTCAAAACAGCATTGGAATCAGAACTGTCCTCTGGGTCCTGCTATTCACTCTTGAAGCACACAACACTCTTGGGGTTTCAGCTGCAGAAGCTGATTTGGACAGATGATTAATCCACTTGGATAATGCTAAAAATAAAAAAGCTGTACACTTCTTAAAAAAACAAAGAACCTACTCCTTGGCTGGAGGTTCCCAAAGAAAGGAAGCTAAATGTTAACATTATTTGTAGAGAAATGGACCTTTGCCACATTGATAAAATGGTTTAAAAAGAAACAATGGGCAAAAGTGGCTGAGAAAAATGTGTCTGTGTAGCAAAGAGCTACGAGGTAGTGAAACAGGCTTTGCCTACACATTTATACTTTGTTTATCACCAATGCAGAAGTTAAATGATAGTTACATAGCCATCACTGGCCTTCCTACCTAGATTTACTTTCTCATGGGTTTATAATTTACAGCCAAAAAATGGCTACAGTTTGCCTACCTGCCCTAGTTTACAGTGCAAATCCTTGGATATGATCTAAAAATTTCAGCATCAGGTCTACACCTGATGATGTTCAATTCCCAGCTGATCTCTCAAGTGCAAGTTGGAGCCCCCTGTTTTACTTAAGCATTTAGCTGAAGTGCAAATCTGCTTGTACTTTAAATGCCTCAGTCAGTGCTGTGCATACAAGCTTCTTAAAAAGTTAGTGTCCAAGCTGTTGTGAAGTCAATGGCAACAGGTATTTCTGAAAAATTCTAGATGGTCATCTAACCCCCTTCCATGCCAAATCAGTCCTTTCCAACCTCCACTGAACAAGAAAACAATTAAGAGGAAGTGTCAGTCATGTCAAGCATTCTTTAAAAAAGATGTGAACAAAACAATGATCACGAGCCTACACCTTTAACATAATAATGTAAAGGCTAGAACATTTGCTCTCAAAGTGGAGACTCTAGTTTTAAGTTCTCTTCACTCTTGAGAACAGACTTAGCTACTAATTTCCCACAACTCAAAAATTGTTCTACAAGTAGGCTGTGGAGCATTGCAATAGCTACAACAAATCCTCTTTCTCCTCTTGAACCTAGGCCTCTGCAAGAGCAGAGGGAAGATACTATGTGAACTTGCAGTTTCCAGGCTTTGTTCACTGGATGGTGTGTATTTCACATTTGATTATCAGAAACAGGACTCCAGGCAAGGATCACCCCTCCCAGAGAGCATTCTACTCAGGCAGGACAGAGTTTTTTTGCATTCTTCATGAAAAACACTGTGTCAACCCAGGGAGAAAGAACCCTTATGTTTCTGTGTCTGTCTGGAGCAGGAGAAATCACACGCTTCCATGATCTCCTTACACTCAAGGCACATGAGTGAAGAGAAAACGCATCCAAGTGTGTGGTCAAAACGTCCTCCAAAAAAATAAAATTAAATATCATCCTCCAACACAAATCACCTCATAACTGAGCAATTAAGTCACTGATTCTAGCACTCTCAAGCTGCAGTGGCCTGCAAACCAGATTTTCCACTTACTGCCCAAGTGCTATAAGTATTAGGCTCCTATGCAAAAGCAGGTGCTGGTACAAAGATGTCCCATGTGCCAGTGGCTTATGTCCCAGAACAGGAACCATGCACATCAACTTAGACTAGTACCTCTTGGGAACTTTCAGATCAATCTAAAACATGTTTACTAAGGCTAGGCCCCCAAAAGTTAAGCACTGATGAAAAGTAAGACACTGTACAGCTGTTTGGGATGGCACTATGTTTTTCAATTGTTTGAAGCCCAGTTTATACAGGCCAAATCCCATTCCTTGTGCCAGTAATGCACGTGTTTCTTGGAAAGTCTATTTACATTTGAAGTGGAAAAACAGGAAAGCAGATAATGGGAACAAAATACAAAGAATTATTCCTATTTTCAACAAATTATAACTATTGAATGAAACCTCCCCTTCCTCCTAGTCAAGCGAATATGTACGATATCACACTTATATTTTTCTTTGTTGTCCATTTGGGTATACAGGAACAAATTAGTTCAGGATAGAGTGAGTTGTCTGATTATTCAGGACATTTTTCAAATGATCCCTGATGATCCCAAATCAACAAAATTGAAAAACAAAACCAAACTGTTGTGCTACTGAACCCAATTCCCAGCTCTGCATTTCACAGATCACAAGAATTTTGAGTACCCTTGACCCTTGAGTCCTCGGCCACGGCTGGATCAGAAATAAGTAATAATATGCTTAGATACACAAAACCAAATCCAGGAGCACTGGATGAAAGTTACTGCAACAAATTTTCAGAAGGTCCTAAATGCCTTGTGGGCATTTCAGAAGAAAGAGCTCAAGGAAGAAACCTTATTGCCTCCAACGGGTATTACGTCTATGTAATGCATCTACTTCTGTAGAAAATCTGGAAAAAAAAAGAAAGGACCTGCATCTCCCAGCACCAAAAATGACCTTAAAAAAATGGTCCAACTATTCAGAATTGTGAACAGCAGCCTGTTCACGGCGCAGGAACTGCACTTAGTCAAACGGATGTCTATTTGGACCACAAAAAATTATATGTTTCAGTGTCCACTTAGAGTAGTACATGTTTTAGTGATCTCCTCCTTCCATGGTTCAAATGAGAAAAACAAGTACAGGAGTGTAGTTAAAAATGCTTTCCTTAAAATTTATATATAAATAAAAGTAGGTTTTATATTTTACATATATATATTTTAGTATATCTTTTATATATTAACATATTTAATATTTATATAAAAATTATACACTTGTCCTAGATAGAACCAAGGAATTTCACATCCACACCTTTTAAGAAACAAACCACTGCACAACCAATAACTGTGGAGTCACAACCAATAACCAAATAACTGTGGAGTCATCTAACAACTAAAACTCACAGGCCTGAAGTACTAACCTCATCAAACTCATCACCAAAGGTGGCTCGGTTTGAGATAGCATCTGAAATTTCCTGGGCAACATCTTGCTGTTCAGTGATATCTTGCATCAAATCATCAATTTTGTTCAAGTCCCTGGAAAGATAACATGGAAACATATTTTTAAAGATATATCATCCAAATCCTACAGAAGAGACTCACTGGAACAGACTCTATTTTCTTTTTATGCCCATGGCTGTATAAACAGCAGAACTCACAGGGAATAATTTCCTTGCCCAGACCTTAACGCCTACACTAAAAGCTTCTGTGTGCTTTGGCCAATCCAACTTCTTCCACTTTTGGATTATAACAAAAGTTAAGCTGCAGCAGAGTGTGTCTCTCTCCCCCTCGGGGCTTCTCAGACCTCTGCCAGGCAACAGTCACACCCCCCGGGCAGATCCCCCAAGGTCAGTATCTTTATGGGCCATTCAGTACTTAAAAAGGGAGCTTGTAAGAAAGATAGCAATAAACATTTTTGCAGGGCCTGTTGCAATAGGCCAGAGGGTAATGGCTTTAAACTAAAAGAGGGTCAATTTAGACTTGACACAAGGAAGAAGTGTTTTACAATGAGGGTGGTTAAACACTGGCACAGGTTGCCCAGAGAGGTGGTGGATGCTCCATCCCTGGAAACATTCTAAATCAGGCTGGACAGACTCTGAGCAACATGATCTAGTGGAGGATGTCCCTGTCCACTGCAGGGTGTTTGGACAAGATGACCTTTAAAGGTCACTTCTAACCCAATCTATTCTATGATTACATGGATCTTTCTTGATGTTAAGCTTTCACCAGAACCGAGGGCAACTTAAGAGAACCGTACCCCATTTAAAGACTTCCCCTTATTGTTAACTTCATTATTGTTTCAATTCCTGTTTGCTTCTTCCAGAAAAACCTTTCTGATTTAACTCTGTTTATTCAGGCAGGAAAACACCCCTTGAAACAACATAGGACATATAAAAAAAAAGAGTAATTTTTTTTGTCCATGTCATATTTTTATTCGAGTCTAACCAGTACTTTGAATCCCACAATCTAGCTTATGGATTCTGAGGAAAAGAGTTCACTTAGTTTCTATAACTAAATTTTCTTCTGGACAAACCAAGGGCAGAGGCCAGTCTCCACTGCCAAGATAGACAAAAAAAGACAGGTAACACACAGATCTCACTAGTTAAGTGAACTTCCTTTTAGACTCGATGTTAAGAAAAGATATTTTTTTGCCAAATATAACACTGCAGCACCAATAGCATTCCTTACATTAGATGCCTGAACCAAAAATGAAGTAAAAACTGTCTAACTTGATACAACAGTCTGCAGTGATGGAATAGTTTGAAAGTGGTCAATAAGCTCAATTTGAAAGCTATTAAAAAGCACTTACATATTTTCATGTACTTTTTTCATAGCTTGTGCAGCATAACCCATATTCTTGAGCACTTCTGTGTTCGTGTGGGAATTTTCCAATGCCTCTCTCTGGAACTCAATGGTCGAAAGTGTCCCATCAATTTGACTCAACTGTTTCTCATATCTCTTTTTCCTCTTCAGTGCTTGTAAGGCAGCTGGAATAGGAAGAGGCAAAGTGCATTGTGTGTTTTCATAGCAAAATGCAAGGCCAAGTAGTTCAGCACCAAGCTGACCTCCAGAATTTATAATTCTAACCCTCCTACCTTACTAGCAGGGAGACAAACTTTGACCACACCACATCAGCAGCCTGTTTATCACCAACATGCTGTTGCATGAACATGCTGGGAAGCCTCTTTTAGATTAACTCCTTTTAGAACCACAGGGAAGAGCAGCTTCTTCCTCCACTGCGGGAGATCTTGAACTCCATCCTGTGCACACAGGCAGAGTAGAGAAAATGGGGAAGAGAGAAAAACATGAGAGAAGAGTGAGAAAGGAGAAAACACAGGAAAGGAGAAAAGAAGAAGTTGCAAAACATAAGCAAAAACTAAAGAAGACAGCATAAGAAGATCTATCATGATAACCACACCTCCAGCAATGCTGCTTTCTAAACATTGTCTCAACAGCAGTAACTGTGAAGTGCAATGGAAAGCCCAAATGGCCCGACCAGGCAGGTGGGTTGGATCAAAGGAGGACACATTTCTCTGGCTTTCAGCTGCATCTATTTCTTACAATCACTTAGGAAGATGATCTTTAAACCTTAGAATTTGAAAACATATAGAACTTTGTAGACAAAGGCACACTCAAACTCAGCTACACCCCAGTATCTTTGTAAATTATCGAGATTAGTCTTTTATATTTGCTAAGTTATGAGCAGCATACTTTGCTCAGAGTAAATCATTACCAAAACTAGGGACTTTCTCTTGGCCTCAGGGTGTGGAACACACACAATCTCTCCACAAGCATTTCCTGACCACTGTCCCTTGCAAACTACAGATGTGCCAGGCAAAAAAACCACCAAACAAAACCAGGAGACTGAGTTAATCCATTGGTTTTTCAATGCTATTTACACCCATATTCCTCCCCTTGTCTTCTACATTTAATTTTTTTAATCAGGTTCAGAGCCTGCAAGCAACAGCCGTGCAGCCCCTCAGACTCAATCAACAGCAGGAACTATTGTTGCCATCCTTTCAAATAATTGCTCATGTACAATAATACTGAACCTTGACACTGGGGTACACAACTTTTCAAATGAAGTTAGGATATCTCCAAAGAGGGGGCATAGATTTTTGATGTGTAACACCACACTAGAAAAATTAGTGCTTAGTTGACAAATGCTTGAATCAACATGGTCAGAACTGCACACTAGGAGCTGTGCAAGGACAGGCATTCACACAGGCTAAGATTCTAGAACATGCAATAAGATGTTTCAGGACAGCAAACCGCAATCATAACACATTAATCACAGTATTCAAGTTCAAGGTTTTCCCAGGTTTAGGGGGATGGTCCAAAGATCATGCATATTCCACAGAAGATGCCTGAACACCAGATGATGTCTTGCAAATGGCAAATGTGAGAATTGTAAAATTCTCACTGGCAATTCCAAAATAAATCATTTTTACTTAATCCCAAACAATCTTTACCTACTTATTACTTTCCTATTTATTTATGCTTATTATTGGTAGTGTTAGCACACTAGCCATTTCCTTCCTTAGCTTTCCTCGAATCAAATTTGATCCTGGATTCTTCCTAGGAAGCTAGAGATTACAGACAAATATAAAAGTCTGAAACTGTACCTAACACGAGCTGTGTCAGAGAGGACCCTAAAGCCCTGTGGACAGAGGAGCACTAACCAGCTGATGCAGAAAGGCTTCAATTGGAATAAGCATCTACCACAGGGCAGTATTTCCAGCCAGCATTATTCAGAAATGGGACTCTGCAATGGTGCTGTTTTTATTGGCCACTCAGAGAGAAAATGGATTTCCGCAGTGACACACAAAGCAGTTGTTTTTAAAATCCTGAAGATCATTTAATTAAACCACACCCAAATTAAGAAACCACAGGAGAAGCTAAAGTCCTTGACTTCACCTATTCGTAAACATCTTTTCCTCATTATTGTAGTGCAACATATTATCTTCATTCTCTTTAGTTTTACCAGTAACTTACAGAATAAATCACTTCAGAGGAAATTAATTTGTCCTTCTTCATTATCAACCTAGGCATAATAATTCCCCACATCACACTATATGATTTTCCTGATTTGTATTAAATGAATGTCCTTTATTGCACAGTGGTTTGTTATAATAGCTCCTAGACCATTTATGAGTATTTCCTTGTTATTTGAAATCTATTTTTCTGTGTTTTACAGAGTATCGTGAACTTTTAGTGCTTTTCTACTGCACATTACAAGCATTTTAAACTCTCTGTGCAACTCTTACAGGATTAAAATGCTTCTGCATTATAATGCTACTGCATTATAATTACCAAACTGCAGAAGAACATATCTCTCAAAAAAGAATGAATTGAGCACAGAACCCAAACTTACTTTGATGAAGATCTAAGAATGGCACTGAAAAATAGTGCTGGCCATTCCAAAGATCTCAAAAAGGAAGACAGCCCAGGGAGGATAGGTCTAGCAGGAGCAGAGTCTGAGGAAGCAAGTGTAATTAATAGCAATTGAAGCAGAAAGAGGTGGAGGTCTTCTCCAGGAAAAAAATTAAAAAAAAACAGTATCATATACTTTTTCAGTTGTGCTCCAAAGAAGCTGATTCAACTCCTGCATTTCATAATGGTTAACCGTTGGCTGGGCTTTAGCACATTTCCTGTACTTCTGAGTCTAGCAAGCAGGATACAGCTCATAGATTAGGAAAAACTGCTTTTAATGTGAGCTTCTATTTTATAGTCAAGATAAGTGCCTGGAACAACAGAAGACTATTATGTCAGTTTAAGTATGCATCTGAATGAACTACTATTACTAACATACAGAAGAGCACTTTTCCAATATCACTAGTATGCTGATACTTTACTAAAGAAGAAAAAATGGCCAGCTGGGCAATAGTAATCCTGGCCACACTGAGTATCCAGGTTTCAAAAGGAAAGTAGTGAAATAGGAAGAGTTGT
This sequence comes from Lepidothrix coronata, assembly GCF_001604755.1. Lineage (NCBI taxonomy): Eukaryota > Metazoa > Chordata > Aves > Passeriformes > Pipridae > Lepidothrix > Lepidothrix coronata. The sequence continues at coordinate 969,054 of NW_016690415.1, read as the reverse complement.
GGTACCCTTCTCATGGTTTCATGACAGATCACAACGAAAAGAGAGCACAATGGTAACAACGCCTTCACCTGTCAAGCCCATCACCAACACTCATGAGTACAGGAAGCACCAATAATCTCATCTTCTTAAGTAGAAATAAATGGATTGTCTAGTAATCCTTAAAATTCCCAGGAAGAAGGAAACGAGTGTTTCTTCAGAAGACGTAACATCACTGTGAAAGTGCTGGATCTCATTCTTGGATATAGCTCACAAACCTCCACTTCAGTCCTGCGAGGGATCAATGGATTGCAACTTCTGATCTCCCTTACACCAGGGACAACCAAAGGCAATGCTGCTGAGGCCATAAAAATCATAGGACCCTAATTAAGTTCACTGCCAGTATGCATAATCCTTAAAGCCTTGTGGAGGAAGCCACACACACTTACAACTGAATTCAAGAGCAATAATGTACTGAACTAGTTATAAGTATTCCAGTTCATGGCAAGACGCTTGAAACATGATCATGAAGATCAGAGAACAGTTGCTGCAACTTGCAGAACAAAGACACAACTAAGGGCTTCCTCTTACCTCCCTGCCAGAATCCATCATTCCCAGTCTGTCCCTCACCCTTCCACAGGCATGACTGTCCTGTCCATAACACACAACTGCCACACCATTGTTTGGTTTCAGTGGCCTCCTGGTTACAACCACCTCATTGAAAAGGAATGCTACAGGGCTACATAAGCACTGCACAAACATAACACACGAACATAACACACAGCATCTACCTGTAAACCCCTCCTTGCTATTTCAGTTTTCTTCAAAGGTTTTGTCCTCGGTAGTACTATCTGGTTCTTTACAGTTGAAATTTAATTCTATTCTGGATGGCTTCTCTTAACTTTATTCGGCTTCTCTTAACTTTATTCCTTTCATTTAGAATTTTTTTTTTTTTTAGTATCTGTGAAAGACTCCAGGCTGAAACAACACACATTCATATGTACGTTATTTTCACAGTTACTAGTGCACTTCAGAAAATACGTTTCCTTTTAAATAGAGTTTTCAAATATCCGGTATAACTTTCTGTCCTTTAATTTTTCCTGTATGACCTTCAAAATAATGGAGAAGAAAGGCCAGTTCATCGATGGAGTTGGCAGCTGTGTACTGGCTGAAACTGAGATACCCCAAAAAGTACAGCAAGAGATAAAAAACAAAACAAAACACTCACAAAAAGTGTGAGTGAAATGGGAAGAGATTAAAAGGCAGTGTTAACTGTGAAAAAAAATACTCCTTATCATCACATAACCTCTGCAGGACAAATTCCAACAAACACTGTTGTTTCAAAAACCCTGAAGCTGTCTAGCCACAATAAGATACTAATGGGGAATGCTGGAAATGTATTTAATAGCCAATTTCAGACTAGGTACAGGAACTGCGGAGATACTCACTTCATAAAAGAAAAGCCAGAAGTATTTAAGTGATGTTTCACATCTATTTGCATAGCTAACACGTTACAGCTTTTACATCAAGTAAAGCCTACTGATGTCACATGAACCCATTCAAGAGTCATATGAACTCATATGAGAAATTGCTGGTGCTTGAATCTGCTCTCTCTTGTGTTAGTATTACTGACTCAGACTCACTTAAAAATCAAATGAGATCATGCTAATTTGATGCATTTTCTATCTCTAGATAGAAATCTTAACTCCAGTCTCAAACAGTCCCATTTTAGTTTCCACAAGCTTCTCCACAGATGCAAATAAGAAAAATTAAAACCAAAATTAAAATTAAAAATTAAAAAAAAACCACACCACATTAAAAATTACCTGTGAAGTCCCTTTGAAACATTAACAAGGCAATGTAGATTAAAACCTTCATTCTCTCACTTGTGTGTATGTTTACATAATGTTACATACACACAGACGCTGGTTAGAACAGATTTTCTCTGAACTATACAGTACAATACATCGTATGTATTATGCTGTTATATGTAAATCAACAGCAATTAAACTGTAAAGCAACTGACATATCAAATGAAGACATATTATTGGAGATTTCAGTTCACTCATTATCCTGCTAAATTCAAGCACTTTGGCACAGCAAGGTTAGTTTATCTCGTTTCTCCTCTGACTGTACTTACACTATCTCATTTTGGCTTTAGAACCACTTTTTGCATGGATGCAAAAAGTGGCACTTTTTGCAGTGCCAAACTGCACTTTGTGCCCTACTCCTGCCTCTTTACTGTCCTTAACTGTTGGTGCCTGAGCAATTGACAAGATAAAAGGGAGTTATTTTTAACTATGATCAGCTCAACAATCTACTTTGCAGCACCACTCCATGAACAATTTCATAGATTAAAAAACAGGGGAATTGCATATTGAGTACAGAAGTGCAAAAAACGATTTGGAAGAAAATTTTCAGATATCAAACACTGCATGCCTGGATTTAACCAGGAATTTCTACAGTCAAAAGACCAGCCTGTTTTCTTGCATCAGATCTCCAGCTTGGGCTGTTGCACAATGAACTCAGCCTCAGGAGCAACCCAATCACTTTGTCCCATAGCAAATTAGTTTCCAGTTGGATCACCTTCCTGAACTAGCTCACTGCAACAGCATAGAGACACTCCAGCTGAAGCCAGGGGAGTAGAAAAGTGTGGGACTGTGACAACCCTGACAGCTCCCATGCTGCAGAGTACCTGGCTCAGATGTGCTGCTCAACTGGCTTTACTCCCTCTGACTGTACCTTCAAACCTGTCCCATCTTGACCCGTGATTTTAAATCCTTTGTAACTAAAAGTTAGTTAAGTTAAATGGCTTTTTGCTAATACTTGTTAAATGCTAAAGTATTACAAATACATTATAGGGCTAACCAAAACACTTCTAACATGCAGGTCCTCACAAGTTCTAAGTTACATGGCATTATTTTTTAAATTATTAAATAACAGAAAGAGCAGACAAAAAGCTACCTTGTCATTACATCAGAAATCTTTAATTCTAATTTTTCTTCTGTTTCAAAGCATTTAAAGAAAAATACATCTCAGAGGAGACAAACGGGCCTCTAGTTGACTTCAGGAAGTAATTAATCTGTTTCTCAAAGCCCTTTATATCCCCAAGACATTGACTACCATCATTTGCTTCCCAGAGATGAGAACACCTGTACATGCAGAAGCCAGACCTTATTACCCCTTACTATCTCTCTTTCGCAGCTAACAGCAGCCCGGACCAGTAGTCACTAATGCTCTAAACTATCATTCATTTTTTTGGTTGTATCATGTACATCCTACATGATTTGAGGCAAATCACTGAATCACTTTGTTCCTCAGTTGCCACCAGTGGGGATAACATGCATTTATTCATGAATACAGGAGATCCTCACATCCTTCAGCTCCTTTTCCACCCGCCCAACCAATACTCAATCTCCAAGCTGTGATCCCCTCCCCACACTAAGCAGCAGTATTTTGCGTCCCAGGTATCCAGCCGACACATGCATCCACTGCGGTGCAAAGCACGTGTATCGCATAGGGAGCCACAGACAGTAAATTAGTGAGGAATAAAGCATCCTATTACCACCCCACCATAATGAATCCACAGTACACTAAACACTAACAGATGCCAAAGACCATCCCGCCTCGCGTGTGTTGATATTTGCTGGGAGCCCAGAGCCGACTCACACTGCACACCTGCGGAGTCAGCTGACCCGGCCCTGCCACGGACTCGGCGAGACCCGAGTCCCTCGTTCCGAACAGACCCCAGGACCCAGAGGCGCTCCAGCCCTGGGATTTAAAGCCTCGCAAGCCCGGCGGGGGCGGAGGGCAGCGGGGTCCGGTTCGCACTCACCTCGCCTGTTCTTGGTGCCGTGCTGCCGGGCTACCGCCAGCTCCCGCTCGATCCGCGTCTCCAGGTACTCCTGCTTCTTGCTGAGCATCTCCTCTGTCTCCCGCAGCCGGGCAAGAGCCTCCTGCGGCGAAGGCCCTCCGCGGCCCTTGGAGGCGGCCGAGCCGCCCCCCTTGAAAAACCTGGAGATCTTGCTCATGGCGGCGACCCCGGTTCGGCGACCGCCGACGGAAAGGTCTAGCTGGTCCGGCCCGGCCCGCAGAAACCTCCCTGGCCGGCACAAGCCGTGACGGCACTTCCTGAGCCCAGGGCTGGCGGCACCGCACCTGGCGGCGGGGCGGTCCCGGGGGCGGCCCCGGGGAGGCCGAGCTGCCGCTGCCCTCCGCCACCTTCGGGCCAGGGCAGGAGGAGCGGGGGAGCTCCGCGGGGCAGCCGTAGGGACCCGGGCCGGGAGGGTGGTGCCCCCGCTGCGGAGGCGGCTGCCGAGTTTGTGTTTCCCCCCCATTTTTTCCCCGTGTCACAGAATCACGGAATGGTAAGGTTAGAAGGGACCACAGTGGGTCATCTGGTCCAACCTCCCTGCTCAAGCAGAGTCATCTTAGAGCACAGGATTGTGTCCAGACGGTTCTTGAATGTCTCCAGCGAGACATTCTCTCTGGGCAACTTGTTCCAGTGTTCGGTCACCTGCACAGTAGAGTTCTTCCTCAGCCTAACTCTCTCAGCCTTTACTCGTAAGAGAAATGCTCAAGTCCCTTGATCACCTTTGTAGCTCTCCACTGGATCGGCTCCAGGAGCTCCATGTCTCTCTTCTTCTGAGGGGCCCAGAACTGGACACATGCCGCAACTGAAGGTGCGTTTTGGGAGAGCAGCGCACTAAGGCACAGGCGTGCACGCCGGTCAAGGCTGGGAAAATAACACTGAATTTTGAAGGAATATGGCTTTTTACAAAAATGGCGGGTGCGCCGCTAAAGGACACCGCAGGTCACAGGATGCAAGAAGCGCCTCGGAATGCCGGGCTGCCTCCCACCCGCCTCGGGAAGAGGCCCTGCTCCGAGCGACGACGCAAACAGCGACAGAAGAAAGACACAAGACATGTTTTCCCCTGTAACAGCCCGAGGAGCACCAGCCGCGGCTCTGGGCTCACTGAAGTCTGAAGCGCCGACACGGCCTGGTCAGCGCAGAGTCCGCCAAGCCCGGCGCAGCAGCCACCTCTGCCGGCGCCCCGGCACGTACCGAGCCTCCGAAACCAGCTGAGCCCGGCGCAGCAGAAGCTACAGCTCCGAGCGGGCGGGCAGACTTTCAGCATCCCCCGCCCCGAGGCGGGTCTCGCCGGCCCCTCCCCAGCGCGGCCCCGCCCGTCGCCGCCGCTTCTCCACCTCCCCGCCCGCCTCCTGCGTCCCGCGGCCATGGCGGAGCTGGAGCTGGGGCAGCACTGCGGGGTGCCCGACTGCCGCCAGCTCGGTAAGGGAGAACACGGCGGAGGCGGGGGTGGTGAGCCGGGGCGGTGCGGGGGTTGTGTGGTGGTTTCTCCCCGCTCGGGGAGTCCTCCGTGCTGCTGCAGCCCTGCGCGGCCCAGTGCCAGGGTCTGCCGTCTCTGCTGTATCCCTGGGTGGTTAATCCCCTGCTTTCCCGGTCCTCCTCCGTGCTTGCCTTCGATGATCTCGGAAAGTGTCACTGAAAATGTAATCTCTCAGAAGGAGGCAGCAAAACCCCCTGTACCGAAAGCTTTCTGATGGGACCACTCGGTCTTAGGGATGAAGTGACTGAGATCGTCGTGACCTGAGCTCTGTAATCCAGTTGCATGGTGGTCCCTTAACATCAAATCTGAAGGATGGAGACGCGGAGTAATGGGCTAGAGTAGAGGGCATTTGCTGCCATTGGTGATGTGGTTGAATTCAGCAAACAACAAAGTGATTTTATCTCTAAGAACTGATGCAGTAGGCAGGGGGTGTGTACATACGTGCAATTTAAATTACAAGGATGGTATGTATGCTATGATATGAAGGCTAGAGAAGAAGGGGCAGGATCATCATGCCTTGTCAAATGAAGAAGATGCTATCCCTTTCAAAGAGCCATCTTCCACCAGTTGGCAACCTGTAAAATAAAAATGTAAATTGTCCTCTGTCAGAAAATTGTATTCTAAGTGGTCTCACAATAAATTACATTTTTAAAATAACTAACTGGTAAGTTTAATGGCTAGCCAAATGTTCCAGTGTCATAGTTTGATATTTTAAAAAATTTTAATTTAAAGCCTAATTCCAACTTCTGGAATGTATGTAAGTATAATTTACCTAGTCATATGTTTTTCTGTTCTACTGATTAGGGGAGTTAACAGTGTAACTGTCACAAAAGACACTTTTAGGTAAAGCATATGCAATTGCTAAATATCCTTGTAAAGATACCTACCCTATGATATAGATAAGCAAAAGTTAATCATGGGAAAATTAACCTAGAAACTACTAGCAAAACAAAAATTGTGTTGTCTAACTGAAAACAAATCTCTTTGTTTCAGATTTTCTCCCCTTTATATGTGATGGCTGTTCAGGTGTCTTTTGGTAAGTTCGAGTACCTCAAATTGTAAGGAACCTATAAGAATCAACAAGTCCAACTCCCTGCTCTGCACAGGACTAAAACTAAACCAGTGTCATTCAGACACTCCTTGAACTCTGACAGGTTTGGTGCTGTCACCACTTCCCTAGGGTGCTTGTTCCAGTGCCCAGCCACCCTCTCGGTGAAAAACCTGTTCCTCATGTTCAACCTGAACTTCCCATGATGCAGCTTCTTTCCGTGTTGGTACTGGTCACCAGAGGAGCTCAGCACCTTCTGCTCTGCTGCCCTTCTTGAGGAATCTGTAGGCTGCGATGAGGTCACCCTCAGTCTGGTCTTTTCCAAGGTGAACAAACCAAGTGACCTCAGTTTTCCTCCCAAGTCTGGCCCTTGAGGCCTTTCACCATCTTGGTCACTGTCTAAACACGCTCTAATAGTCTGACATCCTTCCTATATTGTGGCACCCAGAACTGCCCACAGTACTTGTGTGAGGCCACACAAGTGCACTGTACAGTTGGGATAGTCGCCTCCCTCAGCCATCCAGCAATGCTGTCCTTGGTGTTCCCCAGAACATGGTTGGCCCTTTTGGCTGCCAGGGCACATTGTTGGCTCATATTCAACTTGTCATCGACCCAAACCCAGAGATCTCTTTCTGCAGGACTGCTTTCCAGCCTCTCATCCCCCAGTTTGTACGTATAACCAGGATTACCTCATCCCAGGTGAAGAATCCTGCACTTGCTCTTGTTAAATTTCATACAGTTGGTGACTGCCCAGGTCTCTAGTTTATCCAGAATCTGTCTATAACACTTCACCCTCCAGGGCTCCACAGCTACTCCTAGTTTAGTGTTGTTGGCAAACTTAACATGTGTCCAGGACATTTATAAAAAATTAAAGAGCACTGGCCCTAAAATTGAGCTCTGGGGAACTGTGCTGGTGACTGACCGCCAACCTGATGCAATGGCATTTATTATAACTCTTTGAACTCTTTGAACCCAAACCATCAGCCACCCATCGTATTATGGACTTTCCTAACTGTGTGCAGGATGTTTTGTGCAGAAAGACACTGTGAGAGACAGTGTCAAAAGCTTTGCTGAAATGCAAAACAGCACATCTATGGGCTTCCCAAGGTCAGCTCGATGAGTAGCCTTGTCATAAAAGGAGGTGGCTGGGTATTTTTAGTTCCAGAAAAAGATTTGAAGTTTCTTCCAAGGTTGAAATTGGGGCCTGCACTTTGATTTACACTTCAGATAGGCAGAGGGCAACTGAGTTAAACTCAGGTAGACTGAGGGCAGATTTCACTTCTAAAACGTCGTAAGCCCTCAAGGGATTTCTGCTGTTGTGGATGGTGATTGAAAATCCATTAAAATGGACAAACTCGAGTTGCTTCGAGCTGAATTCTTAAGCATATTAATGTCTTTATTCTCTTGAAGTGGCTTGTTTTCTTGAGGTATAAGTTCCAAGAGCTAAATGTTTTACAAACTGAGGAAGAGTATGATCAGTCAGTCATCCAAGACGTGAAATGCAGAGGTTAGAACAAACTTTGTAGAAGATTCGTTATCTAATTAAAGTGTTGCCATGATAAAAGTAGTCAGATCACTCTTTAAATAGTTGAATGTTTTCACATATGGTTTTCTTTTCCTGAAATGTCTCTTCTTTTTCCACAAAGCCTTCAGCACAGGAGCCGAGATGCTCATGGATGTTCTGAGGTAATCTAATAATATATGACCTGCCTTAAAATTAGCTGTGTGTTTTCAGACTAGACAAATACATATATAAGTATGCATTATTTAACTGTGAATGTGAAAAGCTTAAAAAAAATTAATCTACTCTTTTTCTGCCTCTCAGAAGTAAATTGAGTGTGAGTAGAATGATGGTTCTATTTCTAACTCTGAGCTAAACATAACCAGGACAAAAGTAGGAGAATAGAATGGAGAGCTAGGCCAGTTCTTTGGGAAAGGTGTGTGGTGACTTGTATCTGTAGTATCTGTTTCTTTACACAAAATATTTTGTACTAATGCCTAGGTGAATATAAGAAACAATTCTGTGAAACCTGATCAGCACAGGTCTTATCCGTGCTCATACAAGGACTGCAATGGAAAGGAGCTTTTACCAGTTTTATGTCCCTACTGTGGAAAACATTTTTGTCTAAGGTGTGTGGAACAAGGTGTTTAAACATCAATACTCATTCATTAGTGTATGGAAAAGGTATTAAAAGTTTTATGCTGTTGTTTACAGACATCGCCATCAATCAGACCATGAATGTGAAAAGCTGGACACGCCAAAACCTCGAATGGCTGCTACCCAGCAGCTAGTTAAACATATTATAGGCAAGTACAGCAGGATATGTATTCTGCAGTTTTCTTCAGAACTTCTGACCTCCTTTGAAGGGGTCAGGTTCAACCAAATAAAAAAAGATAGGGGTTCCTTGGTTAAATAGCCCTAAACTCATGTCACATGTAATACTGTTCATCTATGCTGAGACAAGGCAACTGTATGAAGAGAATTTTTAAAGATTAAATAGGGCTCAAGTTTCTTTCAGAAGCATTATCTTGTTCTTATTCTACAAATACTATAATGTAATGAACTGTACCTAGTCATTATTATTTACATATTGATTCATGTGCAAATAATGCAACTGCGTTGGGTGTGCATGCCAATCTGTTAGGATTATACCTACACAACCAAAATGGCAAAAAAAAAAAATTGACTCTATAATGTTATATTTTGCAGATTTTAAACAAGTTCTAGGATGGGAAAGAGAATAAACAAAACTGCCCAATCGGGCAGTGAGATTTTGTAGAAGGGAGGACCTGAAGCTGTTGTCATATGAATGCTGTGCTGGCCACAGCTGTTGAAATTTTTGAATTTATATCTATTTGGCTTTTGCAGCCTGTCTGTACATCATGATAATGTTCATCTACTTTTCAGTGTAAAGGAGTTCTGCTAGAACTGTAACAATTCCAAATATTCTTGAATAGAAGTATCTGGTAGATGACCTTGGGAGGACATGAAGGGACATGAAAGGGATGGGAACCTTGGAGATACAATGAGGCCCAACAGGCTAATTCTAAGATATGTTCAGGAAACAGTCTGAATCATCACACTAACAGGAATAATATTGTTCTCAGATTCTAAAAAAAGTGAGGAAGCAAAAAGCAAAAAACGCAAAGGAGCAAAAAACAGTGAGACTGCAGCAAAAGTGGCATTAATGAAACTGAAAATGCATGCATGTGGGGACAAGTCCTTGCCTCAGGTCAGTGATGTTTGTTTTCAATAATTGAATTCTCAAAGGAAATGGAAAATTTTCTAAATTCATTGATCTTCATCTAGTTCCCTCAGTTTGGTTTTGGATTTAATTTTTAAATCCTACAATCACATATATATTTCAGCCTGGTCCCCAAAAGCAATCTGACTAGTCTTATGTGTGTTATGTCTGTATGGAGTTTGGGTCAAATTTTTTTATTTTATAGTAGAAATGTATTGTCCTGCGCTACATGGCTGTCACCCAACACTGTGGGGACAGACAGGTTCTTTTCCTTGGCAGAATGATGACAGCACTAAGTTGCACTAAAACTTTATTATTTTAACAGAATTTGATGATCATCAGAATTTTATTATTAGAGTAGAGCATAGCACAGAATTGTATAGCACATCTTAGCTGCTTGTGGTTCCTAATCACCTGGACCCTCTGCAGATTGGGTCATTGGGTCAAATCTTAATACTTGGCTTGCTATTTTAATATTTGAGTGATCGTCTAGACTGGAAACATAATTGCTTGGTTTTCCCACCCAGACTGAATTTATATGTTGGGGCATTTGCAGTGCACCATGCGTTCTTAGAAGTTTGAGTTTGATAATTTTGAGGGTTGGGGAGTGAGTACTCCAACTTAGGTTGGTACCAAGGTGTTTCAGGAGCAGGTTCAGCTACCCATCCAGAATTAGCACCTGAAGATTCAGGGTGTTACACAATTTGTATGTGTAAAAAACCCATTTGAGAAATGAACTTCATAAACTGAATGACACGATTATCATCTCGTTCTTGAAACAGAGAGGAAGGAGGAACAAATAAGGTCACTAAAGTACAGTGGGTATTGTGTTATCTTTTTACAGCTGAGGGTTCTATGAAGGTGAAGTCATGATTCCTTGGGCACATTCCAGGTTTGTTCAGGCTAAAGAATCTGACCAAGTATCATTCATTACCTAAAACATTAAGAAATTTCTCATTCTTGGGAACTATCCAAACCTCAGTGAAAGTTAAAGGGAGTCTGCATTTAGAAAGTTTTCCATGTGCTGTTTACTCAAGGAGTTACTAAAGTGACAGATATTTTAACCATCATAGGGTAGTTAATAAGAACATTGTTACCCTGAGAAAAAGAATGGGGTGACAGGGGGAAGTTTAGGCATTTTATGGGTTAAAGAGCAAGAAAATGAGCTTGTTCTACCAGGCATCTGGTGGGTATCTGCCTATTTAAGCATCAAACAGATTTAAGTAGGACTTTACTGCATTTTCCTCTATGTAAACTTTACCCTGAAGCTCATTTTAGAAGACCTTTCCACTTCTCAACTGCACCGTTATTTTGAGGTGTGTAGGACAGGTGGAACTGGACCCAGACAACTCCATCGTATTCACACCATTCCTGGATTTTTAAATTTTTTTTCATGAATGCCATTATTAAACTGCACAGCAGAGGGCGTGGGAGTGTCAGCAAACCATAGATCAAATCCTGCCAGAGTGGTAAAACCATCAGCTTTCCAGCAAGAAAAACTTCATTATTTTAACGCCACTAAGGATATAACACCACCCTTGGGTGTTCAGGGGGGAAGTCCAACATAATCAATTTGCCAAGTGGACCAGAGGACTTATTTACTGCCCACAATCCATTTCATCCCCCAAAAAGGTGACCTCCCATCTGGGGCCCTAGCATTGTTTCTTCATCAGTTGTTTCAGTAGCCCAGTTGGTGTTGCTCTGAATCCAGCCCACAGAATATCCATACCAAACTTATTTAGGTTTCCTGGTTGCATTTGCTATTTTTGGGGGACAGAGGGAGACAAAAGTAAGTTCTAATTTTACCTTAGCAATTGAATAAAAAGCTCCATTTATTCAAGTTACTAATATTTTCTGATGTTTCAGTGGGATAGCTCCAGGACAGGATTCTGCTTTAATAATGAATAGTTGTGCTCCACTATCCATGAAGAAATCAGTCTTTATTGTTTACTATGGCCTAAAGGATGGGACTCAGTCCTCAAGTGGCAGAGAGTAGGGCCACTTGTACCTCCGCCAGTCTGATCCCTTTGCCTAGTTTTCCTGATATTGCTCTCTAATAGGAGAGATAAGTCAGGATATCTTTGTGATTTAAAGGGGTTTCCATTTATGGAAGGGGTACTAGGTAGAGATGTGGGTAGTTTTTCCTTCTTTTCTCCTTCCTTCACTAGCAACTGTAATTTTTCGGTAGACAAACCATGAAGCCTTTACTTTCTTTGATTCTTGTAGTTTTTCACATATTCCTTATTGCTTTTCACTATCAAGGTCAGTCACACCTGGTGTTCAAGTATTTTCACTTGCCAAGACTATGCTGGGTTTAGAAACACCTTGGTTCTTTCATCAGGGGTTTCACTTTAGATCTGTACTTATGCATCCTCTTAAAACAACTGTATTTAAATTGGTTTTTCACCACATTGCTATGTTGGAGCACACCAAGTTTAAGCCTCTTATACTGGTTTTTAGAATACTGAAAACATTCTATATGATGGTATTATTATTAGGGTTTCTCCTAGTAGAGTATATGTCATAACATCAGAGAATCATAGAATGCTTTGGGTTGGAAGGGACTTTAAAGATCATCTAGCTCCAACCCACTGCCATGGGCAGGGACACCTTCCACCATGTCACCATCCAGGGCCCCATCCAATGCAGCCATAACACTTCCAGATACCCTGGAATTCCAGATACACTGGAATTTAAGTATCAAAAAAAAAAAAAAGCAACAACACCTATTTGATTGCTGAGTCTTCTTATGAATTTCTTTCTTTATACTTGTTTAGAAACCACATAACTGTTTAGGAAGATGTCATAATACAAAGACCTGCTGGTAGCATTCTTCACTAGTAGTACCACTGTAATAAATGTGGGCTAGAGGGAAAGTGAGTAATTTCAAATATTGTGGAACATAATTTTAAAAACCACTCTCAATTTATATAAGAAAAAATTTAAAGTTCCTTCCTAATTCTAAAGTCAGTAAACTAAATAGTGTACCACAAATTACTGTATGATAATTTCTCTTACCAGCAATTTTTTCATTTGGATATTAATTGTTTAATCATCTAGAAGAGCAATAATTCTAACACTGATAAATTAAGCATGTTAACCTTTAGCACCTCTCTATTTACATTGCTTCCTAGACTCCTTTTAGCCTTTTTCTGCCCAGATTGTTCTATTTTGATGACAGATTTTTTAAATATGAGGTTTCTGAAATGCCTGTTAGGCATATTAGTTCTCTCATCACTATGTAGAGAGGACTGACACATTTTTCTTAGAGGTGCACAGCAAAAGGACAGGAGCAATGGGCACAGGCTGCAATGTGTGTGAAATTCCAGTTAAGGTATTAGGAAGAAAAACCACACGGTGAGGATGGTCAGACTTTGGAACAAGCTGTTCTGAAAATTTGTGGAATCTACATCTTTGGGATGTTCACGACTTGATTGAATCTGACTTGGAGCAACCTCTTACCAACCTTTTCAGTCAGGTCCAGCTTTAAATTTCCCCCTGATTTGAGCATGATTTTGGACCATGTGACACCAGAGCATCCTTCCTGACCTTTCTTATTCTATGTTCAGGAAAATCCTCCAATCTTAGAAATATCATTTCTGTGGCCTCTTTGTTTAGATAAGCTTTTTGCCAATGATTGCTTCTTTTGATGTCGGACCTGATGAGCGTTATCCCTCTGGAGGCTGACCAGCTCAAAACAGGAGGGCCATGCTGCAAAACTGTTAGTCATTGTGTCCCTGATTAATCAGTATTTTCTTGAATATGACAGAGAAATTCCAGAAGGCATATCCTGTAGTTACAGGGATGCAACAGTAGAATGAACTGCTTTGGGAATTAAGTTCCTGTGAACGGTGGGAAACTATTTTATCATCCTTAGAACTGGAGGACGAACTAGGAATGTGCTGAGGCACAGGTAGCAGTTGATTGATGTTAGCATGTGTCCATAATAGGAGGGCTGTTGTGTTGGCTGTTCTACAAGTTCTGGTCATTTACATTTGAGCAAGATTCAGGTCCTGCTTCCTTTGCCCCTTTGTAATATTAATGGATGTTGAAGATTTTCTCAAGCACACTCAAATTTCGAGGAAAATGCACAGGTTGAAATTCAGACTCAGCTTTATGAACATAGCTGAGGTAGTTCCATACGTTTCTAGGGAAGGCATAAATAAAACCTTTAAAAAGAGACTTCTGTCTTGTTTGATAGTGTCTGGCTTGGCTTCAGCAAGGGCAGTCCTACCTGATGAATGTAGCAGTCGTGCTTGCTCTATGTCTTTTCTTGAAATAAACCTGAAGAAGAGATTGTCCCAGTCCTGTTCAAAATCTCTCTCTTATAGGTTACTCTTGAAATTTCTTAAACAAATATTTCAGTCTAGGAGGAAGAGTGTTTAGTACATAAAAGGAGGAAAACCAGGTAAAGGATTAGCTGACTATGACCGGATTCCAGTTCAGGGAATTTGCATTCCAATTCGAGACACTGTACTGCTGCCAAAAGCCAGTACTGCTGATTTAAACTCACCTTTTTCTCCCCAGGGCAGACACCTTTTCCTGTCTGTCTGTATATAACAGTGTAGCTGTGGGACTCATGGCAAAAGATGTTCTCTTCACCGTTTAGACTTGCAGTCCATCATATATGTGCCTGCAGCGGGAGAGGGTTGGATTTGATGATCTCAGTCTCTCAGTCATTTATATTCTGCAGTAAAATGGTCCTGATGGAATAGAACAAGTTTCAGTTGGTAATTTTGGGGCTGAAGTTTAAGCTTTTTACTGAAAAACTGTTAGATGTGTATGACTGGAATTACGTGTTTCTTCTGTGAATAATTTTGTTTTATTTTTCATGTTTTTCTAGACAGAAAGAATTTACTTTCAAGTGTTTTTACCAAAGGGGAACAAAGAGAAAAGCAAACCTATGTTCTTTTGCAGTAAGTGGAGTGTTGGCAAAGTAGTAGATTTTGCAGCTTCCTTAGCAAGCCTTAAAAATGACAACAACAAATCAACATCCCAGGTAAATCAGTAATAACTAACATTTTCCAGGTTATTGCATTTTGATTTTAGTTTTCTTTAGCCTTTTTTCTCTCCTCCACCCCATGTCTTTCATCTCGGATAGGCAAATCTTGATGTTAATTTCTGTGCTGTTTGTCTTACAGAAATTGAGATTATGCCATACTGTCTCTGGAGAAGCCTTGCCATTTGAACATACATTGGAAACATGGCTGTCTGATAAAGACTGTCCACTGTACAATGGAGGAAATATAATTCTGGAGTATCTTGATAATGATGTTCTATTTATAGAAGATACAGAGTCATACTTTAGTTAGTAAATTATCACCAAAAAAAATAAGATTTTTCAGAAGCATTGTATTTGAGCAAGTCCAGTTTTCTTTTAAAATCACTGGTATGCCAGAATCTCTCCTCAGTTTTAAAGACACAGTTCCCATCAATTTCCAAGTTGCTTGACTGACAGAAGGTCAAAGTCCTGAAAGGAAAATTAGTTATTATAATAACTAATATTACAGATATTTACATTCTAGAATAACTTCTTCCTCTATTGAGCTGTAAAATATCAAGAATGTTTTCTTAATTTTTATATTTATTTTTTATAAATGGTGGGGACAGTATGTATTAATAAATAATGGAAATGTAAACTTGCAGTGTACCAGTTCTTTGAAGGAAAGAAACACATTACACTATTGCAGCATCTTTTCTATGTCTACGAGAACAGATTTCATTGAGTTTGGAAACCAGCACTGTCCATATGCCAGGTCCACACTTTCTTCTTGTAATAGTTTGACAACGTTTAGAAGGAAAGCTTTCTGAAGCAAGAGTAAATCCACACAGATGTCTTCCTTGTGTTTACAAATCTAATTGTGTGATGAGGTGGGGGATAAAAAGAGAAGTTGAAATTATCCTTTTCTAATTCCTGTGTAAAAGAGCAATAAATATGGTCAAAGAGAAAGAAATATAATTTAACTAGAAGTGTAGCATTTAACAGCTTGGAATATCATCTGGGCACTTCCAGCCATAGGTAAATCCTTTTCAGCAGTCAGCAAGGTGATTTACTAAGTTTTAAAGTGGTTATTTACAGTGATTGTACATAAAGAAGTTACACCTCCGGTGAATAAGAATGACCTATACAATTAATGACTTCCTCAGTGGTTGGTGTCCTGTTTGTTGGTCATTAAGAAGGTAGATCATAATATCAGTAGTTGATGTATTCCAGATCTCTTTCAAAGCTGGATTGAAAATTCAAAGTGAACATAGGAAGTAAGACCCATGAGATCATTTTTATCACAGTCACAGCTGTTTTGAATTGCTGAAACACAAAACCACATAATGTGGCACACAAATAGTAGGGCCAGCACTCTTCTAACTGTATATACATCTTCCTGATGTATAACCAAGGAGCCTTGCTTTATCTTTCTGAACAGACCTGTTACAACATAAACTTGTCCTCTGGTGGCCTTGAGCCTATCTCTGTTTAAACTAGAGGACTAGAACCCTTTCAAGACTAATCCTTCCAATTTGCTTTCACCTGTTTACAACTATTCTATCAATATTCTCCAAGAAAATGACAGTGGATGAACAGATGCGAACAGAGCAGTGGAAAGCACAAGCCTAAACTTTATTTGCAAAGCTGTAGTGTATTTCTGCTGCTCTGTGGGGCTGTGCAGAGTGGAAGAACTACTGAAGCAAACCTATTCATCGGATACTAAAGAGGCTTAGCAAGATTTTCAGCTGCAGCATGGAAGGTGTGATCCATTGCTACTGAAATGACCTAGTGGCTTGTGATTAGAGCACAGTATTCAGACCAAGGGGGAGAAATCTCTGTCTTCCGCAGCCTGACTCACTGCTAGATCAGCGTGACTCACCTTTAAATAGGTTTGAAAAGGGAAGAGCTACCTTTCTTTTTCAGACAATGGGGCACTTTCTTTCAGGCGACTATCTTCGTGTGCTATTCTCATGTTTGTAAGGATGTTCCAGCTTCTACGTGTACCATGACTGAATGTACTCAGTGACACCTGGAGGTGTAACTGGGCCACAGGGAGATGAGTGTCTACACTGTTCAAAAATGTCAATATGATGCATCCCAAGGACATTGTCCTGCCACTGCAGGACATACACAGAAGGGGGGAAAAATTCTATGAAGAGGGCAGGGGACATAAGGTTAAGGAATATTGGTAGTCCTGTGAGAAATGGAGTTTCAGTTCGGAGAGCTCACATGAGGCGGAGAGATGTACGACTCAGACATGCAAGTGGAGATGGACAATTCACCACAGTCACTTGGGCACTCACCAAATCTGGATTTGGTAGTTGGCCTCATTCAGTTACCACATTCACTAACTGAGAAAAAGTGTCCAGGTTTTCCTCCAGTATGTGCTTGCCTAAAGAGAAACAATGTCCACGTTGGATTGTGGTTCATTTATACCAGTTTGAAGACAAACAGACATGTATGACATACCCATTCTAGGCACAGCTGCAATAAAAAAAAATCACAAGGTAAGGGGAGTCTCCCTGGCATCTTTTTCAAAGCTACTCTCCCCACTGGTAGAACAGTAATGTGGTCTTTGAACATTCAACTGGCTGTAAAGTGTTGTGGTTTTCATTACTACCAAGCAATAGTTCCTTTGTAACAATTTAGGAATATGTGTAGATTATGTATTGATCTGACTTGCATAAAAACCCAAAAAGATCTCAGTAAGCATGTCACTGTTAGTTGTTTCTCATTTTGCTTTATGGTACTCTTTACTGTAGTTTTAACATGACTTGGGAATTGATAAATTATTTTACTGGATGTGGTATGAATGTCACAAAAAGGAAGATGTTTCTGGTTTCCATCAAGGAAAGGTTTTCAGTGGCTGGATATTTTTGAAATGTTTCCTGGCAGCAGAAATTATAGGAGCATTTCTGTGGCCTGTCTCTCCTGCTGTTATCTTCCTTTCCAGTACAAGATGAACAGTTCCCTTTTCTCTTGTTATTTCTTTTCCTCCCTTTCCTCTGCAATTTTCCATTCGTCTTTCTTTGCATCTTAGGCTGCTGCGGTATGGAATATGCAATAAGAGGCCAACCATCATTGTGGGACCAGTGATTTGGGGAAGAGCCCTGAACAGCACTTGCTCCCCCCGCTGTTGTTACACAAGCAAGTGGAAAATGCTGCTACACAACAGGGCCATTTTTTTTTTCAGCAGAAAATCTTCATTCTCTGCTTACACCCTTTCTCCCGCCCCTGATTTTTCTGCCTTAGCAGTTGAAGGCAAAATAATTGAAATAACATTTGTTTTGGATAAAGGGAAGATAGACTTGGGATACAGCAAATAAATCTTTGGGGAGACCTCAAAGGTTTTACCAGGATGGTTGCTTTCATCAATCGCCAGTAATTGCTAAGAGCTAGCAGCCTGTAATGACAATACTAACATGGCAAGTCACAGTTGATAAGACTCCAAAAAGTTTTCACATTCATCTTATTCCAGGAATGTGTCTCGGATTGTACATAGAAGCTAATTCCACTTAGTTTTCAGAAACTGAGAAGCAAAACCAAATTAAGCTAGTCTGACAGGTAAATAATTGAGGAGAGGTGAAAACTCTACCCTAAACAATTATACTAGGAACAAAAGCAGAAACTTTCCCAGAGCTTCAGTATCTTGCCTAGGCTAGGATTGCTCACATTTTACCTGTTTAGACTCTAGCATATCTTTACTTAGCATATATAATTTTTTGTGTTTTTTCTACAGCTTATTATCTTAGCATATTTTCATAGGGAAAGTTCAACAACTGTATTTGAAAAAAATTATAAAACACTTTGGAGGAGACATTTGAAACTGCTGTTAATTTTACAGGCCTGTGTTTAGAATGTGCTGAATTGTTTCACTTCAAAGTTAATAAATAAAATGTTAAACTCACTTCTAGTAGTTACAAAGAAAATGTATGCAAAGTTGCTTAAACGAGAAGAGGAATTTGTCAAAAGAAATACTTAATGATTTTATAATAAACAGTATTTCAGCCAAACTACTAAAATAGGTCAATATCAAGCTTTTTGGTTGTTCTGTCTGTATAATAATTTTAGAGAATGCACAAGGTCAAGGCTTTGCAAACTTGCTTCTGGTAGCAGCTCCCAGCCTTGTTCCAGTTCAAACACCGCTACAAAGTTGCCTGGCATAAATTTGTAATATACAGAACATAGTTTGGAAACAAGAGTTTGGTTGTATTTAATACTAAGAGCTCAATTCTGCTTGGATATGAGAGCCATTAGATCAGCTGGGCAATGCTGTAGTAAACGAGAAACAATATATCACACTAAGAAAGCAGGAAGTAATCTCTCGTACTTTTATTTTTAGCGTTTTCCATTTCTGTGTCTGCTTTAGAAAAGTATGTGCTCTGGAGTGTGATCAGTCTGAAGACTTTTTATCAATAGATCACCTCTGTTCATCTTGTCTATCAGGTGTCAATTGAAAATACATCTCCTTGCAGCTCAGTTCTCCTCATAGTAGCCTCTTACATGAAACACAAAATTTTGTTTCGGCTGGAATGGTAACTGTGGTTTGGATTAGGGAAATTCTTTCACTTGTCAGGCATTCCTGTTTACTTCTGATTTTAGGATCAATGCAGAATTTGAAATCCCCTGTAAAACCCTTCCTGTAATGTTAAGTATACTATTAACAATGTCAAAGAAGCCATTTTCCATAATACTTGTGCAGTCCTATATAGGTAGTACTGAGGCATGTTTGGCAGCTTCCCTCAATAAAACCCAACTCTGAAACAAAGTGCTTCTTTCAACTGGCTGTGTGCTATTAATACAACCTCGTAAAGAATGACTTCCAAAATAATTAGTAAAAACACAATTTATCATCTCCATAGTTCTTCAGTGTCTATCTCTCCGTCGATCTTACCATCTGAGGAGATGAGGCTACCGAGGTAATTAAACTATTGGACTGATTTGAGCTCTGACTGGCCAATGGTGATGTGGGGATGATGGGGGACTTCCTGAGGTGCAGGTTGATGGAGGACCTCTGTCTTCTTTAAGCTGGATATAGTGGATATAGTAAAAACTGTTAGAGTAGAAATATAAACTAAATATAAATAGAGAACGAGGAAGACTTCTGGAGAAAGAAACCCCTAGTCCACAAAGGCACCGTCCACTTCCACATCATGTCCCTGCAGGTTCATCTTGAGATCAGCTACTGAGGTGACAATGACAAAAGGCACCGAGGTTCCTGAGGTAGTGCTGA
>NW_016690415.1:885217-949097 GCF_001604755.1 Lepidothrix coronata | reverse complement strand
TCTTTCTGTTGTGCCTTTTGCAATCGGATATGTCTGTCACGTATTGGCCTCATAAGCCACCAGTGTGCCTGTAGCAAATGTGGATAGAGCCTTCCCAAATCTTCGTTCGTGAAGCCTAGCCATGAGTTCTTCAGTGACTACGCATCCTTTAAAAAGCAGGCTTATATCACTATTCCTGTTTATGAGAAGGGAAGGAGGAAAAGTGAAATGGCACAGTGACTTGTCTGACACAAGAGCATTGCCGGCAGTGGATACTGTATCTTCACTGATGTGGAAAGCATCTAGCTGTGGGTTGGATTGCCATTAGGGACATGGGGTAAGACTGTGTCTTTTGGCCATGTAGATATTTTACGATTATTTTAAGCATAAAGCAAACTACAACCCTTGTCTACAACCATAAAGCAAACTACAACCCTGCTGTTTACAGCAGACCATTGTTTTACATATGACAGTAAGTTACATCACTTGCAATTTGTGAAGACAACTCTTCAGTGTTTTGCTTTGATTACAGACAATAGGGTCAAAACACCACAAGTAAAAAAAAAAAAAGAAAGTGGTATCAGTCAGGCTTGGAAAGAAAAGCTTCAGGCTTGGAAAGCTTTTTTCCTCTATATGATTTTAATTAATCTTAGAAATGCACCAGTTGAACTGCAAATTATTTTCAAAAATCTTCGAACCCTGTGAACTCACCCTCCGTGAGGATGTTGAGGCACTGGAACAGTTTGTCCAGAGAAGTTGTGGATGCCCCACCCCTGGAATTGTCCAAGGCCAGGTTGGATGGGGCTTTGAGCAACCTGGTCTAGTGGAAGATGTCCCTGCCCGCGGCAGGGGGGTTGTTTATGATCTTTAGAGCCCCTTCCAACCCAAACCACTCTGTGATTCCATGATAAACTCCAATCGCGTGCTCCATGGGAGAGCATTTACGGTTATCTCCACGCCGCCGCGTCCAATTATTAACAAGAAGTCGACATCAAAGGCTAATTTCAACACTTTCACTGTGCATTTTGACAGCGTTGCCGCCGAAGCAGCGGCGCCCGAACCCTCACACGCAGGCGCGGCGGCCGCGCCGGGCGGCGGGAGCAGGAGGCGGGTCCGCGGGCTCGTCCCGGCGCCTGCGCTGCGGCGGGAGCCGAGACGGCGGGTGAGTGTCGGCTTCTGCTGCGGCTCCGGCTCCGCCCGCGGCCGCCATTTCGGGGCGCCGTGAGGGGGCTGCGCCGTCCGGCCATCGCTCGGGACGGGCGCAGCTCGCAGGACCGCGCAGCCCCGGAGCGTGGCGGGGCGTGCTCGCCGGGTGTTTCCTCGATTGCTAGGCTGTATCTCAGCAAGAAGCTTGGATTTTGTAAAGAAAAAAAAAATCAAAAAAATAGCCATAATAATTTTTGCGTTAATTTTTCCTTTTGCTAGGCTGTTTACCTCAGAAAAGATGGCAGATCCCTGGCAAGAATGTATGGATTATGCAGTTGGTTTAGCAAGGAAAGCTGGGGAGGTATGTATTAACTCTTTATAAATATTAGCATTATTTATTGAGTCTAGTATGTATGTCGGTTTTTGAAGGAGGTTGATGTAGAAATTTCTTCTAAAGAGTGTTTTGTCGAAAACATAAATTAGCAGAATCATTCATGATGTACAAGTTCAAAATTAGAGTTTTTTATGTTTGCAACTTGTTTAATTTAAAAAAACAACTTTGCAGTTTTCTGATTAAAGACTTAAGAGTAACTTCTGTTCCTTAAATCTGATTTTAAAAGTAAAATAAAATTCGGAATCGTGGTAAACAAAGATCATGTCAATTTTCCACCTTAAACTTCTGCTATCTACCTTATTTTACCACTTGAAAGCTGATGACGGTCTTTCTTGTGGCCTCTTGTTGGGAGACAATACCATACTGTGTTCTCTCCGTCCCTGTAAGTGTCCAAGGCCAGGTTGGATGGAGCTCGGAGCAATCTGGTCTAGTGGAAGGCGCCCCTGTCCGTGGCAGGGGGGTTGGAACTAGATGGTCTTTAAGGTCCCTTCCAATACAGGCCGTTCTATGATTCTGTGTTTCTCTTCATGAAGACTGCTTTGCTTGCAGTATACATCCCTTGCAGTGACGGTACTTTGCCCATTTGTGATCTAAGATGCCCTGGAACAAGAAAGAGTTTGTACATCTTGGCAGAGCCTCAGCACGAGTGGTTACCGAATGTTCAGTTCTTAGTAATTCTGCTTGGTACATTTGAATGTTGTGGCAGCCAGGCAAGATGGTGCATGTACTAATTCTGTCCCCTGGAGCTGCAGAATCTGGAGAAAATTGTCTGTGCAATGACCTCATTAAAATCTTCCCTCAGAAAATCTTTCTGAGTTATAGTAAAAAAAAATCTGGGGACTGTGAGGCATGGATTCTTGCTTAAGCTGATTCTGATAGTTTTAAGATCATAAATGCAGAGTGTGGCTAGAAATAGCTGACTTAGGTGTTTATTCAACTCTGGTATTTAAATTTATAAATCTAAAACTTGTCCTAACAAAATGGACCCTGGTTTCATGTACCAGTGGATCTTCCTGGATCTTAGATTTAAGGTCATGTAAAACTTTGTGCTGAGTAGGGACTGGAGATGTAAGTCCTAGCTCCTGCAGTTAAATCCAGATTTTGTCACTGCTTGCTTTTCTGTTTTGTATGTGCAGTATAGAAAATAACTGTAAAAATTATGCTCAAATTTTTTTTGAAAACTAATATTTTCCATACTGTTAGTGGAGAAAGATTTTTATTTTTTTTTTTTTTTTTTAACAGATAATCCGTGGAGCACTCAAAGAAGAAATATCTATTATGACTAAAAGTTCACCAGTAGATTTGGTGACAGAAACTGATCAAAAAGTAGAAAACTTCATTATTTCTTTGATAAAAGAAAAGTATCCATCTCACAGGTACAGCTTCTTATGAGTACACTTTTGACAGAAGGGGAGGGGTGACTGGAAGAAGAAAATTGAAAGTTTATGATTTTGCCTGGTAAAATTTCATTACAATTGGCATGCTGTAAAGCTGTACCATTCAGTAAATACCTTCAATAAAATTAAGTGGTTTAGAGTAGTAGTAGGTTGAGGTTTTGCCCAGGGCTGTAGTAACAAAACAAGGTGTCTGCAGGTCTACTGCCATGAGCTCAGTCTTGCTCCAGACTTAATGCTGAAAGTCACTTCCAGTTGAGGCAGCTGTAAGTAACTTCTTGGCTATTTGTGTTGGAGAATCAAAGGTGGTCCCAGGATACCCAGAACCCACGTTTCTTGTCTGCTGTTGAAACTAGTGTGCCTTTGCTGTCTGTGTTGGATGGGGCCCATGGAACTGAGTGTGCCTTTGGCAAATCTCATACAGTTCGAGAACATTAAACATCTCTAAAAGAAGGCAGGATCTTCTGATTCTGCAAAACTGAAAGTGTGTCATACAAAATACTGATTTTCTACATTGCTCTTCTCTTCCACCCCTCCCCACCACCCCTGAAAAATTTATTCTTGAAGGATGAATTACAGGTATTTCACTTACATGGTCTTTCTTTCCTATTTTGACATAATGGCTCAAGGTTAGTACTGTTTCCTTAAAGTAGGTTTGCTATTTTTTTCTTTCATTTTCTTGGAGATTTTGTTATTGTAGCTATATATGTGGAATGTAGGAAATATATGTAGAACTGGAACAGCTGAAGTTATGCAAAAGTTCAGTAAGCTAACCAAACTACTGTAAGCGTACAGACCTGTGGAATGACCTTGAAATATCCTTGATAAGCATTTTAGAATATTTTAGCTGCTTTTTATTTTAGATAATTGGTGTCACATTAGTCATAACAGTGTTAAACTTCTCTTTCTAATGAATTACTCATCCACCTAAATAATTACTCAGTCTCTCATCTCTTTGTGAAGATCTGCTGCTTTTTGGAAACATGCTGTTCCTTTCTGATTAGTCATCTTCACTTCTGTAGTTAATCATAAAACTCCCAATCAATATTAAAGAGACCTTATTTGTTTCCTCTCGTTTTACATATTTGTGGAGGAAAGCATGTGTTTGGTGCAAGCTTCTCATGGGTTGAGTAACGTGTGATAAATTGTAACAACATGGAAAAGGTGTAGAAGAGAATTCCACCCACTTCATCCTAATAATTTTGCAATTCAGAACAAATGCTTTTGTGAGCAGCAAAAGTGTGAAATTTCGTTTCCTGTGGCATTGTACCTGTGTGTCCCTTGGGTTTAGTACTATGTTTGACCATGCACTCCACAGTCTTCTTCAGCAGCTCTTGTTTGGATTTTCTCCCTTCACCATGTTACTGTTTTGTAATGCTTGTAAAACTAAACATCACTGTTTTGAATGCTAAATTCCAGTAATGTATATTGAAACACAAAATTCTTTTCCCCACGTATTGTGCTTATCTGTGACATCACAAATATCAGTGGAAGCTTGGTTGGATGTGGTTGGTGCTTTTTGGATAAATAGTGTATTTCTCATCTTTTTTTCATATGATCACTGAATTTTAGTGTCAAGGACAGTGTTGTAATTCAGACTTTTTAATCAATTTCTTTCTGTCTTTTAAATATATTTGCTACTTTAGCTTTATTGGGGAAGAATCTGTTGCAGCTGGAGAGCGGAGCATTCTGACAGATAACCCCACATGGATTATAGACCCTATTGATGGAACTACCAACTTCGTACACAGGTCCACCTTTCATTTTTTTTTCTGTTAGCAACCTCAACTGATTACTCTCTTTCTTTCTCCAGTTCCATGAAAGTAAGGTTGTTTTTAACTTTTAAATTGCTTTTAAAGAGATACTGTGAACTTGTTAATAGTTACAGATTGCTGTTTGCATTTATTGAGAGCTCTTGGGCAGTTTTTTAAAGCATTTTAGTATTTCTGTAAGTGTCTTAATAGTCTCACTCTGTAACCAACACCAGTTTTTCCATGAGAGGCCTATACTGCATAGTGGGGTCAGCAGTCTTGCCACAGATGCCAAAGAGGGGTGTGCAGATTTCAACAGTAAAGGTCAGGACTCAGAATCAGGAGTTGCAGCGTCTTCAGAGAGGCAATAACAGCTTCAAGTGATGATTTCTAAGAAATTTTAAATCCATTGAGATCTAGGAGCCTCTACTGTAAGAGAAAGCAGAATACCACCAGTAACTGTCAGTGGTATTTTATACTAGGATGGGGAGGGGACTTTCAGTGTAATGCTGACAGCCTGTTCCTTATAGGAGTAGTCTTTGAAACAAGATGGATTTTGACCCTGGTGAGCTTTTCAGAGTTTACTTGATTCTAGTTTTTAAAAGACTGCTGTTATGTGCCCCATGGCTTTTAAACAGCTGCTGACTTCTGCTAAATAGCTTGTTCAAAAAGCACTAAGAAAATAATCCATTTTGCTGGATTTTCAGGCTTAAAAGTCCGTATTATTTGCAGATAGTAATAAAAGCAAATGTTTGAAACTTAGACTGAGATGCAGCCCACCATATCCTGTATATTCCCACTGTCTGTACTCTTCCTGCATTCTCTGATATCTCACTTTTGATGGAGAAAGGGGAGGTGGGGGGAGAGGTAACTTGCTTTTGGAACCACTTTGGCCAGCTTGCTCCTTCTGAGAAAGGTCAGTAGCACAGAGGCTTGTTTGTATTCTGCGGCTGTAAAACAACAGTCCCTGAGCTAGTAACAGCTGTGACAGGGAGAGTTTCAGTGGGTGGAAAAGTTTGTGCTTTAAATGGCAATTAGTGGTCTTGGGTCTTATTTTCAACTAAATTGTGGAAATTCCAGAAAACTGTTTTCTTTATAGTCCAAGTTTCTTTTTGAAGTATAGATTACGTTTAACTTTTACATATTAAGAGTAAGCGTTGTAATTGAAGAAGTGTAGTATCTCACTATAAATTAGTGAAATGTTTTGTTTTGTAGGTTTCCATTTGTGGCAGTTTCAATTGGCTTTGTTGTAAACAAAAAGGTATACTTTTTTTACTTAATATCTAATCAAACCCAAATTAATTGCTTGTTGCTAGTTACAACTAAATTCTGTGATTTCACAGTAAATAGGAAGGAAGGGAAAAAAACCTCAAGGTATTTTTATTTTTTTTTGCAGATGGAGTTTGGAATTGTGTATAGTTGTATAGAAGACAAGATGTATACTGCCAGAAAAGGAAAAGGTGCATTTTGCAATGGTCAGAAACTTCAAGTATCAGGCCAAGAAGGTAAGCTGAACTGAGTAGCTTGTTTCTGGTAATTGCCAGATGGCAAATAAGACAGCAACAGTTTTACACCTGAATATATTGCTGTTTCTTAGGTCATAGTTTTGTTTTGCAAGACTTTCTTTGCCCATGGGCTGTTTAGTTTTGAGAAACAGCTCTTACGTTCTCTTTGATACATATAACATGATCTGTGCAAAATCAGGACTCAACAATTGAAGATTTTGTTCCCCAGGTGTCTGTGTTGGGGCTTTGTTAGTTTGGTTCTTTGTTTTTAATTCCCTGCCTGTCTGTAATCTGTTTGTGAGTCTGTAACAAATCTGCCAAACAATTCAGCTTCTCCCAGGTGCTACCTAGTGGTTGAAGTCAGTAGCACTCTTCTATGCTTACAACCCATGTAAAGTAAAATCCACACTTCAAATGAGACCTTTAAAGATCTCAGGATTGTGTTAATTTTTATAGCAATAGAATTTTATTTACTAATAGCATTGATTACTGTATATGCACATTTGAATGTATATGCACCAGATCATGCTTTGTTCCTTGTATTTTATTTTTTCCTGCCATTTTCCAAGTAAGAACAGATTTTTATATGTATAATATATGTAATATTTTATTAAGATACCTTTTATTCAGTCTTGCAAGAAAGCAATTAAGTAAACTCTGCTAGCTACTGTTATTATTTAAATTGTGCTGTTGGAAGATTGAGGTTTTGTTTCTTTTCCAGACATTACAAAATCCCTTTTAGTAACAGAATTGGGGTCAAATCGTGACCCAGAGACTATAAAAATAATTCTTTCTAACATGGAAAGACTTCTCAGTATTCCTATTCATGGGTAAGATACTTCTATTTTTATATATATTTATATATACTGACAATGATTAATGTTGTAAATATGATCATTTTTAGGAAGGATTAGTTGCATTACATTTGACACCTTAAATGTGAAACATAATTTAAATGTTTCTGTTTAGTAGCTTCTGCAGAGAAACTAATTGTGTTTAACTTTTTCAAGCTGGGACATATGTAAGAGAACCTAACAATCCGCATTGAGAAGCGAAGCATGTTTGGGTTTGTAGGACTACAAAGTGCTGTATTTACAAGTTAAAAAATTGAAATATAATTTTGTGCCGTTTTTCCTCCCTAGAAACACACAAAGAGTAAAACTTGGATGGAGCATTATTATATTTCTTAGTTTCCTTTCCTCATAGTAATGAAAATTTGGGGGTTTTTTTTATCAGGAGACAGAAGTACATCTCCCTTTCATCTTTCAAAGCTGTAAATTTTTTTTTATTTGTCCAAGCACTTGGAATTGTCTATATACTGCTCTTATTTTGACTACATTCCCTGCTTCCTCTCCTCCAGATAAGCCAAAGCCTGCATTTCCACAAACCATTTTAAAGTTAAAGGAGGTTTCAGCAGATAGTTTTTTGTTACTCAACTGTATTCATGTTTCTGAACTAAAAGGGTTTGTAGTTTTATGCTGAGATTCTGAGGATTCACTTAACATGCAGATTTTCTTCTACCTGCAGAAGTCTTCCGATGTCATTAAAGAATATATGTGAAGTTGTAAGTAGGGAACACATTTTAGGTGTGTTGTCAGTTCAACTTCGGCATTTTATTTGTAAACAGTAATTTAAGATTGGAGTTATTAAAGTCGGTTCTTGCAGTAACTCAGCTACTACCAGTTACAATTTAATGTATGTTTTACTGATAATTGAAATAACTGCAGTTATTTGTACAAGCCACACTCAGTAAGTGCTTCCACATTTCCAAAAAAAACTGAAATATGTGACACAAGAGTTTGATGAAGTTATCCAGACAAAATTTATGCTGTTTAATTTATTTTTTGTGTTAACTGTTATAGGGTTTTATAAGTCAGAGATGTTTGCTGAGCATCACCAGAGGACTGAAATAACTGGTTTTTCAGCTCTGAGTAGCGTATGCTCTACTTGAATTCTTGTATTCAAAGAGCAAAGTAGAATATCTGTTACTGTTCCATGTGTAGATTATCTTCCATAATATGTTTGAGGTTAAGAAATCATTTAAGATATGTTTAAAACAAAATTGACTAACAGAATTTGTAAATACAATTTCTGGAAATCTGCTATATTTGGAGAACTCTTCAAGCTACTTAAAGAAATTCCCATTTCTTTACAAGTTTCACTGCAGCATTCCGTCACACTTTCTCTGTCAGTTGACTTTGCATATGACACTTCTGTGTTCTCTGTGCAGTGTACACAGACATTGTAGCTTTTTTATAAACTGTTCTCAGTTAAAACAACAACTACATCTCCTTTAGGATTAGAGCTGTTGGTACAGCAGCTGTGAACATGTGCCTTGTGGCAACGGGTGGAGCTGATGCCTATTATGAGATGGGGATTCACTGCTGGGATATGGCAGGAGCTGGAATCATCATTACTGAAGCTGGTGGAGTGCTGCTGGATGTAACAGGTAGATACACGGGCCTGCACAATACTCTCTTGTCCTTTTAAATGGCTAATTGGGAGCAAAATATAGCTGAAACGAGAAGGCAAAGAGTTCTTTTCAATCCTCTTTTCAAGCTACCACTACTGAACAGAGTTCCCATCCCATTAATAGACAAAGAGAGGGACAATTGTATGTTTTAAACTACAAGACAGCCTTTAATCCCTTGGCTGCACACGTGGAAGAGTGAAAAAAGGCAGTAAATATACACTGAAGAGAATTAAATGTAGCTCATACAAGACACCTGTTGTGTTGAATGCATTTTTATCCAGAGTCAAAACTTGGTCCTAAATAATAATGTATAATTTACACTTGATTTTTTTTCAATGCTTGTTTTCTTACCAACTTTTAATTTTCTCCGTATATAAGCTGGTTTCTTTGTTTGCTTTGGTTTCTAGGTGGACCATTTGATTTGATGTCTCGAAGAATAATTGCAGCAAGTAGTCGAGCTATAGGAGAGAGAATAGCCAAAGCACTTCAAGTAATTCCTCTGAGAAGAGATGATGCAGCTAACTGAATACCAAAGCTACACCTGAAATGTCATTATCTAATGTTGTCTCATATTCCCACGTGGTGCTTGTTCTACACCTTGAATAGATGGTAGTCTTTCAGTACTGGTGTGACTGCTAAGTAGAGCTTTGAGATTGGAACAACATTCTGAGTAAGCTTTAAGTGTTGACTATTTTATGTAACATCACAATTAGATAAAAATCAAGAAAAAGAAGCAAATATATGCAACTAGTATTTTCAAGTTTTATACTACACTGAAGACGTAGCAAGAGACTCTTTGATGTATAGATAAATAAAGATCTCTAGTTCTGTGAGTGACAAAACAAAAAATCACTGTCCTTACACCACAACCTCACATCTGATCTTGAACCCAAAAGATGAAGGCATTACTGTTTGTCCAGTCTTTATCTGATCTTCAGTGTATCCATTTCCTTACTTTGTTGCAGTTTTTTTAGAGGTAGTCCACACATTTCCAAATTTGTTAGTTGCCTGTTGTTTTGCCTCCAGTTTAAAGACTTTATTACTTACCTGCCATTGGTTTTGTAGGCATCATTCTCCCTTTCTTATGGTAGATAAACACAATCTCTTCTTTAGCCTCGTACATGGCCAGTACACTTGCAAATCTATTACAGCTGCAAAAGTAGGAGATATTGTGCCAGAAAATACGTGCATCTCACAGAAGTTCTGAGCACACCTTCTATCACCAAATGTTCTTACTCTAAATGAAGATGAAGTATGATTTGCATTTTGTTAATTTTGCTTGAGTTTCTTCATGGATCAGTGTGTTTCAAAGTCTAAGGACTAATTAAATCCAAGAGAGTTTTCAATAACTCAGATGGCAAAAAAATAAGCCTATAGTCCATATTTTTTACATAATTATCTGTAAGTTACAAAAAAAGTGACCAACCAGGACCGGGGTTCTGTTGTGTTGTAGAGTGTACAGACACAAAAGATACATATCTAAACCTAAACTCTTTATAAATCTAAGAAATATTAGTGATTTAATTCTTGGTCTCAGTTGTTCCAAACTTTGAAAACTGTACTGGTTCTTTGAATTTTTGTATTTAAGATTGTTAAAGGCATCAGTGCACTGTTCAAATAATTAATGCACTTTAATTTAAAGATGTAACTTAAAACGATTTTTAGACTTTTTTTTGTGTCAAAAAGTTGTCTCTTTGGTTGGTTAGTCAAGACACAGCAATGCTTTGGAAAACCTGACTTTTTGTACTGCTGTCCCACTTTTTATTTTGGAAAATGGTGTACTCTATTGAAGTTTCAACAGATTGCTTATTATAAATTTCAGTCTTTTATATCAGTTGATTTTCGCAGATTTTGCAGAAGCACTTAATATTAAGTTGTATCTAATGCCAGATGATTATTGTTAATGAGGTCAGCCTGCTGTTTAAAGGTCTTGTCAAAAAGCCAGACTTACATGAATTTTACTTTTTAAATTCCCACTGACAAGGACGGAAATCTCTTGAGCATTTCACTGTAACTTTATTGCTGTAAACAATGTGGGATCATCATTATTTTTGAGAATTATGTCTTCTGTAACATTTCTGTGGCCTTTATATAACAAATTCTGCATAACTTTATCTGTGAAATGGAGACGTCTAAAAAATACTTGAGATGGGAGAACGTTAGAAATAAATACACTTTAGCAGCAGTGGCTTCTGGTGTGCTTCCTTTCTTAGCGTTCCTCAGACTGCAGTGCTGCGTCCCAAAAAGCTGGATTTGTGGGCCTCGAACTTCATCTGATTGGAATGCTCTTTTCTTCTTGGCCTCTGATGTGCATAGATCATAAAGCAGTGTGCCTTTGGATGTGGGGTTATGTGTATGCACCTGCAGTTGGGGTTTTGAGTGAATACTTCGACCCCTTCCGAGGAGATCATGGTGCATTAATCATCTCCAACTTCAGACTCTAACTTTATGGATTATCTTGCCAGTTATTTGTTTTGGAGATCCATCCTTTTGGTTGAAGCATGTAGCTTTCTCACTGTTAGCTTTTCTAATAATGCTATTTGAGGAAAAATTTATATGAGTTTCTTATCTTGGTCCTCTCATTCTATTTGTGTTGGACACCAGCCTGATTGGGGTTTTTTTACTCTAAATGGCAGTTTTTATCACTGTTTTCAGTTTCAGCCACCCTTTTAGGAGGATCAGAAATCCCAGTTTGCCACTTTGCTAAGTATTATCTTCTCAGATACCACTTCATTTAATATGAATGCATTTTTCATCATGTGAAAGGATGTTGAAATGTAATTATTTAACTTCAAAGGCATTTTGTTTCTGTGCTAGCCTGTAATTTTGACAAGTTTTTGTAGTAAAACAGAAGGCATGATTGCTGTGTAATCAAAATGCTTTTGAGAGTTTATGTATGAAGTAGTCTCTGAATGTTCAAAACAAAATGTGTGGGTTTGTTGCTTTGAAATATGGAGTGGCAGAGTTAATCATCTTAAATTCTTTAAAAAAAATCTAAGATAAAATTATGTATTTACAAGATAGCTTTTGCTGGGCAATGAGACAATTGGGAAGGAAAACCAGTTACCACAAATTGAACAGAGTGTCAAATTAAGATCATGAATACTTCTCATGAAGGCATGTCCAGTGTACAGGAAGCTTTCTTGCATAGCTTTTCAGTGGACAACTCGGGACTTCAGCTGGTGAATTCCACCATGATCTGAACCTCAACTCTGAGTGAAGAACACTCAAAACTTACAGATGCAAGAAGAAGACCAAGTGGACAGAGTCAGCAACTGGAGCAAGTGAAAAAATCCAATAAATACTACTGGAAATTAAAGGACCATATGGGCAAATTTCACCAGTCCCTTGGGCTTTACTTAGAGAATTTGACTATTAACCTATATTATATATAACCTATATTATAAACTATATTTGAGGTACGAAAGAGAGGAGGTAACCTTAGTCTACCATCCTGGCTATCATCCATCACTGATGCTCTCCATTTATTGATTTGATGACAGTTTGTGATTGTTTTCTATGACGACCTGCAGAGCTTTGCTCTGTCTGCAAAGCAGGCTATTCCAGTATATTCAATCCTTCAGAGCTTTTCCCAGCATGAAATAAGGCCAAAGTCTTAAAAGGCTTCAGGTTCTTGTCAAGCCCTCTTAAGCAGCCCTGCAGAAAATCCCTCCTCTGCCCCCCCATCCCCTATTCCTCATAATACCCATGATCCAAAGGTATGGTTTAATTCTGCATAGTCTAATGTCTAGGTGTGAACTAGACATTCTGACTAGATATAAAATGTTGTCCTGGGGCCTTGGTATGAAGCATTTTCAGTACAGGAGAGCTTTCTTTTCCTGAGCTTTTTCCCATCCTTTCAAAGCCAGCTGCTAGTTCAGCTCTATTGACTGCCTGTGAGGGAGGTAATTGCTTCCTTCACAAGTCTGATCCTGTTGCTAAAGTGCTGGCAGGCAACCTTTCAGCACCACATTGTTTTTGGATCTATAGCAGCTGACATGACTGCCTTTATTTGCACAAACTCCAAGCATCAGAAGGATGTTGTCGGTGATGTAACATCACAAGAGTGTCAGCCAGATCTCCTGAACGGCATAATCCATTCAACCTGGATTATCACTTGTCCAGTACCAAAACTGACAGTGAATGTAGTCTGTCACATCACTCTCCAATTTGGACAATCCTCACACGAAGATCTGCAGCTTCTCAAAGATCAGCAGGAGCTTCTGAAATGTCCTCAGTGCCCACTGTCTGCTGTCTGCCTGCTACAACAACAGGGCAAAGAAAATCTGACACACTTCAAAGGCATGTGCAGCATCCAGAACAAACAAATTGGAGGACTGTGCTCAGCTGAGAGCACATTATGGCACTATATGAAAGAGCTACAAACTCTTGCCTGTTTGAGAAGGAGAATGGATTAGATCTCCCACAGTAGAGCAGAACTAATTTCCTAGCACAATTCAAGCTATTAAGACGCTAAATATAAGGGTGAGTGTACATCCTGTTTGAGAAGCTTATAGCCTATGTTGGTGACTGGTATGTTAGCTTGAGTTCATATATCATGTGCAATACTCTTGCTTTGCACAGTCACAGTTATGATTTTTATGCTGAGGTGACTCCCCCTATACCAAAGTTGCATTAATTGTGAATCAGGCCTTCTGTACTCCCGTTTAAATGGAAGGAAAAGAAGCCCAAAATACAACAGCAATGGCTGTGCCACAGCAATAACGAAGAAGAGAAGCCAACACTCCTTTTTATGCAGTGGAAGATTAAATTTTAGGTTTTGTCTCTCCTTAGCTCAGCAGAGACCACGTTTACAACCATGTGAAGCACTAATTTAGAAGTGATTCTACCACAAAGACTTGAAAACTAATTTCATAGGAGCTCTTCCTCAGCTTACTGGGTTCCATCTTCCTCTGCTGCTGTTTGTCCCTCGGAGAAGTGGTTCAGCGCTATTTTATCCTTCCCATGGACGTAGGCGGAGGTCGATCTCTAAGAGATGCACAAACTCCTGAAGAGCCGCGCCCCTCACCGTGCCCGGCAGAACGCTAGATGGCAGCCGGAGCCAGGGAAACAACGGGGGACTCAGGGTTCCTTTTCTTTAGAGAACACTTCCTTTTCCACGCCTCCCTTCCATCCTCCTCCTGCTCCCTGTAGTTATTGTTGGATACAATAACTGGGAGCTGAGAACTATTCAGAATAATTATACCACATTTTTTTGAGGACTTCAGCTCTGTGTTTCTGTGACTTGAGAAGGACTTGTGCCAGCAGCATTAACATTCCCATCTTTTCAAAGTATGTTGAAGATTGTGATATCTATCACAAGAACAAAAATCTGAATTCTAAAATAAGTTAAAAGATATACAAGTTTTCAGACTATACTACATTTAAGGCTTTATTTGCTTCCCCTAGATTTTTGCTAATTAGGACATGGCTTTTTAGAAGACTTTTTTTAGGCTTACCAGATAATCTTCTGGGCAAGGATGTATTAATCTGTATACAGGTACAACATCCCTGGGACAACAGGGACACAAATGAGCAGGTCTTTATGATCTTTGAGATGCAACTGTCTTATTTTCCAAAGAGAATGCAAGCTCAATATTTTGCCTCCAAATGTGTTGTGATGATGTGAAGGAACTTTATCAGCTGTGTCTGCACTGTTCCTAGACTGTATAGCATATTGAGACTATATTTTTCAGAATCTGTTCAAGCATGGATAGGTAACTCATCCCCTTATTTCAATATTTCATGGGTGTCTGCTGCATCCTATAAAAAGTTTATTTGTATTTATGACCTTGCCTAGGAAAGTAGCAGCCTAAAGATTAAGTACCAACTCATTACTGACAAAAGGATCACTCTTTATCAAAATGTGGCTGGTTAAGATTTGCCTCAACACTGTTCTCAGGAAAAGACTTTCCTGCCCTGCCTGCAATATGTCTAGAGATACCCTGCTAGACCACAACATCCAGAGCATTTCCAGTGTAAGGACACTGCTGAGCACATCTGCACAGCCTGTTGGGCAGGCCCCAAGGTATTCTGCTTCCTAATAGCAAGTAACAAAATGTTGTGAACTGTCTGCAATGCTATTTCCATACAGATTGGGGTCACTTAAAATGATCCAGTTACTCTAGTATGGATCAGCATGATACAACTCTTTTCTACTGTGACTTCTCTATGATGTTGCAAGACAGCTACACTCTCCTTCCTTCTACTATCCTCAGTTTCAAATTCCCTTTGGACAAGAGAAAAGCTCCAAATGCTGTTTCTGGCAGCGGGGTCCTTGACCAAGGACAAATAGCTGCAGAAAGAGAGTTCCAGATGAGATGTGTCGACCTGGGGAATGCCGAGGTGTGGGATCTTCCGGAAGGTAGGAGAGGGGCTTGGCCAGAGTAGACCAATGATGCCTTAAGCCCCTAATGGTTTTTATTTTTCTAATACTTTTAAGTTTTATAAGTAGTGGAAGTAGACTCTAAAAGCAGCATCCCTTACATCCCTTTCTCTGTAGCACCCTTGTTTACACATTCCTTAACCCTCTTACCCCATTCTATGCTCCCTATATCACTCCTACCCCCAAATCCAGTAGAAATGTTTAGTCTTTTGTCAAGGCAAGGCCTAGATTGTTTGGAGAATGCTTGTATCTTGGCCTAAACCACAGAACACGGTCAAAAACTGGGTGACTATGTACCCTTTGTGCTCTGATGATGGTGAAGATAGGATGAAAAGAGGGTCCCGAAATACACCCCAGACCCATTTTCAGGGGGTGGACCCGGGGCAGTCCAGAGTAAAGGCCACAGGGTGGACACATTTGGGATTGGATGGATGGTATTATAAAATGTAACATCTCAGGCACGGCCTGCGCGTCTTGTGACATCTTTGCCTTGGCATAATAAACCCTTTCTTATCTCACCCCTAATTAACTGCTCCGGAGATTTTTTTGAAGCACCATAAATCCCACGGCAACACCAACAGCAGCAGGGACAGCAGGTTGTAGTTTGGTACCAGCTTATATTAGTATCTGTAGGGAATGCCTCTGGGTTTAGAAAGGTCATTCTTTTCCTCTATACAGTTATACAGAAAGCCTCTGTAGGGATTTTCAATTTTCTATAGTTCTTCCAGATTAAAAAAAATAAATTCAGGTATAAAAGTGCATCAGGATGCCTTCCTTATTAATGGCAGAAACCTCCACTTTACTGGATGTTTGCGTTGACCTATTGTAGGCAAACATAAAAAATACTCATTATTTTCACCTCACTACCAAAAGCTAAAAATAATAAAAGCCCCCTTTATTTCTGCTTGATTATACTTGAAATTGTGGTTACAGTTCTCAACAGTTCTCCAGCAAAACACATTTAAAAGAGAGTAATGGTTGATGTTATTAGAAATTCCTGTTTCAATATTTATTTAGTTGTAATTAGCCATGTATTAGCTGTGTAAAAGTAAATTATATCTCACTTCATCTGTGCACCTTGTTCAGCTCACTGTGTTGAAATGGAATTCGTAATGACAAACCGTCGTAGCAGGGAGAGGTTAAAAGCTCTACTTCTGTAGGCACTTAGATATTAATAGCAGTTTCCACTGAAAGGAAGTGCAAACCCAGACATAATGATTCCCATCAACAGTCATTTGTGTAGCTGACACTGAAAAACACTGCTATGCAGTCAGCTGGATCAATTAAGAGAGAAAATGTTTTTCACTAGTGTGCACTCCAGTTCTCTTATTTCTCCTATCTCTTATTTAAATATCATGGTAAATTAATAACTAGTAGACTCTGTCAAACCATTTCTTTCTGCCTCTTGTGTACCTGCCAACTACTAAGCCTAATACTTGAGATTTTAGGAAATGCCAACCCAACTCTATACTCAAGCTAGTTCCTCCAGCTCAGCAGACTCTGTTACTAGTGTTTATTTCTTCTTCCTAAAGTTTTCATTGCAATCCTCACTGCATTTCAACTGAAGTCAAGTGGATTATGTCTCCTTGGGAATCCAGAATAGAGAGTTGATTGTCTAGGATTTTTCATTTTAAATGAAAGATTGACAGACAAAATGTACAAGGGCTGGGAAGCAGAAACGGAAATCATGACCCCATTCCCTCTCTCAGGTACATGTGGAGTGCTGATTTCTTTAGGCTAGAATACCCTCCTCTCTTCCTTTTCAGAGCAACACAACTTCTGGAAGTTTAAAAAAATAGGACCATAAAAGTATCTCCCTTGATGTATTTGAAATGAACATTAACCCCAGCTACTTCCAACTCCATGCATGGCTCTGCTCCAGAAGGGTCTGACCTACACGGAGCCCTGCGGATCTGATGTAATCCATAACAAAGCTCTTAGAGTGCTCTTTCTGGAAAGCATGTATTTGCATCTATTTAAGAAATCATTTTATTTCGGCAGAACATCTAGGAAAAGAAGCAATCAGTCAGGTTTTCCACAAATATTTAAAGATATTACACTGGTTTAACCTTCACAAGAAAAGGCACCATCTGCATAGGAGATGGAACAGAAGATAAGCAAGAAGGAAAAACTCACTAATGGTTTTAATCTACAAAGAGACTAATGATTTTCTAAAGGTGGCATCAGTTACAATAAAAACCCCCAAATCAAATTACAGCTGGTGAGATAGTGTAAACAGCAAATAAAATAAAATGTTAGATTTTTCTCCTCTATTCATCTTAACCTGAGCATGTTCAATAAAAATTTAATTTGAAGGCTTTTTCCCCCCGCACTTGCTTCATATCTTCCAACATTTGCATGATGTCACACAGAGGCAGCATCTTGGATGTGTGACTCTTCCATTACAGTCTGTGAAATTTATCCCTAGCATTTCCATACACAGTGCAGCAAATGTAAATCCACTCCCACCCTCCCTGTTGCAATGTCTTCTGTCAACAACTTCAGAGGCAGCATGAACTTAATGAACTCAGACTGCAACACCATTAAAGATGATGCATTTAGTTTTGAAAAGGGTGTCTAAGGGGGTGTCTGTCTTACAGTGACAGAGATCTTGCAAGCTAATGGCAGAGAGGACACTTTGCAATAGCTTTCCACTAGAGGGAAGATGTTTGGGTAAAGTGAAGCTGCATACAACAGAAATTGCTAGGGTTAGTTTAATTTTGGCTCTTAATTCACTGGCTTTTTAAAGCAGAAACATTTACAGCAGGTACGTAGGTGGGCCTGAAGAAACATACAGCAGGTACTTTGTCATGTTAAACCAGATTGTAGCTGATGCAATTTGAGCTAATTAGGTGACTGAATGTAGATGAGGAAACCTAGATGAGAAAAGCAGTTCTATGTGTAACTCCGCTGATTTCATGCTGCCATATTTAGGAGCCACAGAAATGACTCCTGGTAGAATCATGATAAAATGTTATGTTTTTGGTATTCCACCAAAATCCATACATCTATATTATACATATTTATTACCTTGCCAGTGTCCACATACATTAAAAAAACCCTGGTTTGGAAAAGCTAAAATTCCTGTATAAACTCATGTTTAAACTCATGTATGATAAGTTTAACTTTTTCAACTTTAACTTGATAAATGCTAATTAAACTTGTACCCCTCAATTTGCTTTGCCATGGCTAGGCTTAGGAGACCTAAGTGCCTAAGACCTGGTGCCAAATATTTTCTGCTCATCACCACCGAAATACTTTACACCCCTGAGCAGTCACTTTTAGCAGTGACAAACCAACAACATGCCAGAGAGGAGCAGGTGGTAATGGTGAACAGTCCCTTTTTCCCCAGCTTCTGAGAGGACAAGTGTTCAGATCACCATCTGCTTCTTCAGCAGCAGCTGATCAGTAGCTGTGTGCTCAGCAGCCTGACCCTGCAACACCACAGATCTGAAGTAAGAGAGCAGCATGTTCTCAAACGCCTTCAGTGGATGACAAGTCATTTGATTAATGCAGGTGTATCTTCCTTTCCTTGAACCTCCTACATGATCCTGTCTGTGGTGGGATGTTATTGATTTTTACAGCTTCATGTACATCCAGCAAAACATTTTGTCATGTGCTTACCTGTAGGTTCACTTGTAGTCCCAATGACACCATGGAGTATACTTAGGGAAACTAAGCACATGCCTGGGAATATGTCACAACCTAATAGGCTACTTGGCTTGTGGGAGGGTAGGGATCATGACCATGGTTTGTAGGTACAGAGGCTTTTATCCTCTAAATTTCTATACCTTATTACAGATTAGCACAAATAGCACAAAAAAAATCAACAATAGCAAGTATATCTATGGTTAATAAACATATATATATATCAAACTATTACAAATGATGATAAGCAATCAATAGCATAGTATCAATCATTAGTATGGCAGACAATAATATCAGCATCCAATTGTGTAGCAGTAACAAGAAGGGTATATGCTATTACAGGTTACTACAAGCATAATTAGTAAAAGTAAAGCAATGTATTAACAGTACAGTAGCAGATACACTCACAATAGATTACTTATATGGGTATATAAACTGGCTGGTATCAAGTGAATTACACTGATTTCAGAAGGGGATAAACCACCCCAAATGAGAAGACAAACTGATCCCAGAAGGGTACTCAGCCATCCCAGAGGTGGTAGGACAATCCCCCAAAACTGTGTCCGGAGGGAGTCCAATAAGAGAGTTAAGCAGAGCTTTGTTTTGGAGATGATCTGTGTCACCAAGCCTGGAGTCAGCCAGGCATCCCTGGTGAGCGTTCAAGTTCTCAGTGAAAGTTTTTGTGGGATTTAACCTGTTTAGGAAAGGAAAAGCAAGTGAAGCATGGGAAGTACTTGGAGAGAAGGGCTTCATCTTGGAAAAAAGCACCTCTTAGATCATAGAGGCATAAGGGTTTTAAGACATCATCACCTGAAGTAGTCAACAGATACTGTTAATTTCCATTTCTTCACATGTAGCAGCCAACAGATGATGCTGTTTGCTGTTCCTTTAGAACCATTTTATTTTCCCAAACTGTGTACGTTTTTTCAGACACTAAGTTGTTGTCACAGTTTCTTATTTTGGGACTTATTGATAATGTCTCAGGATGTCTCTGGTTTCCAGGTACCCAACTGTACTTCAAAGATGTCAGCTGCACTGCTCAAGATTGTTTCTCTTTCCCCAGCCTAGTCTTCCACATCACAGTTTCAGGCTGGCAGACTTTTCTCTGTCAGTATTTTTCAGCAAAACATTTTCTTTTGCTCAGTAATTTTCATCCTTTCAAGCAGGCCACTTTTATGGCTGTTCACATCAGGACATACAAAGGCTGGAGGGTATTCCTAGAACAGAGCCCTCCATCCCATCAGGCACAAGTCCACATGTTGAGGCTGAGGAGGCAACACTGGCATTTCTTTTCAGCAACTGCATCTGATGAAGTGCTCTTTTGTTATGTTCACTTGTTGGAATTATTTTCTCCATGTTGCTACTGCTTCTCCCGATAAGCGCCTATATTTCTGTTTAACATTCAGTCTCCCACAACAAACACTTTTTTTATATTCCCTGCAATGAATGTTCATCATTTAATTAACAGCACCAGAGACTATTAGGTGTCTCAGCCATGCCACTGCAAAGCGAGAAACTTTAACATGAACCACAACAGCAATGCTGGAATTTAATTATGATTACAGCTGTAAGAAATTAAGATAAAAGATACAGATTAATAGAAAAACTAGTCCTTCCATTTTGACAATGAATCATGGAGAAATAGTTTTCTTGTGCTTTTCTTCTGATTTCATCCTATCTGTGCTTCCTTAACACTCCCATAAGAGCATTGAAAGGGAGTGTCAGAAGCCCCTATTAAAGTCAGGACAGATAGTGTATTACTTCTTCCCTAACCATGAGACCAATTATCCTTTTGAAAAAGAATATACAGTTGAAATTACATAATTTGCTCTTGACATCTACCTTGGCCAGAATTTTTTTCAACACTCAGATACTTAAAATTAGTTTTTCAGTTGTTGTTAGTAAACCCATTATTCCCTATCTCCTCTCCAATTCTTTCCCTCTCCCCTAAGGCAGGTGTTTTCCCTGAACTCTTGTTCCCCTCCTATATGTTCTCCACCGAGGTTGCTTCAGCCTGTCTTTAAATATTATACTGGACAATTTATCAGGCATGCTGAAACATCAAACATCTAGGAATTTTACCTTCCAAGATCTCCCTATCCCATCCTTCATCTACTCTAGGCTGAAATTTTACACTTTCTGAACTGGTATTAATTATTACAGAAATGCTTATCATTGAATTTTTTACGGAAAGGTAAACAAAAGACAGAACTGAATGTTTTGACCTTCTCCACATCAAGCTGTTTTGCAAATGAAGCAGGGGCCGCCTTCTTGCCTGGTTCTTCCCTTACTAAGGCTTTTTTTAGCAAAATTCCTTGTTATTTGCCATTTTTCTTATGCCTTGGTCTTTTGTATCCTGTTCCTAATTGCTCAAGCTCGTTTTTCTTTTCTTGCAACTATGAAGATGACCTCCTTTCCATTTTTTTTTTCTTTTGCATTTGAGGACAGAGGTGAAATGACAGAGAGGCAAGCTGCCTGTGTCCTGGCTGAATATTTCTGCATCTGTCTTTCCTATCATTCCTTTTTGAGTGACAGCTATCCTCCTTAGCTTAACCTTCCCTCTCATCAACTTCCCATGAAATTTTAGTGATGCAGTACCTGAATTTAGTCAAATCTACCTTTTCCAAGGTCTATTGTTTTGCTTTACCAGTCAGCTTTTGTCTTCACCTCTTAACTGTGTACTCTCCTTATTTTGGCAACTTTCATGCAAGCTGATGTCAATATCAGATTCTCTCTAATGGTTGTTAAGTAATTTACAGAATTAACTTAATGACAACTGAAATTAAAACAACAGAGATAAGAAAATCTGTGAGAATTAGGCACTACAATACTCCTGAATGGTTGAATTAGAAATGTGCATCCTTATTTTCACAGTGTCACAGAATATGCTGAGTTGGAAGAGACTCACAAGAATCATCATGTGCAACTCCTGGCCTTGCACACAATCATCCCCAAGAGTCTTACCAGCTGCCCAAGAGTATAATCCAAATAATTCTTGAACTCTGTCAGGCTTGGTGCTGTGATCGCTTTCCTGAGGAGCCTGTTCCAGAATCCAGCCACCCTCTGGATAAAGAATCTCTTCTAATATCCAACCTAAACCTCCCCTGACACAACTTCAGGCCATTCCCTTGGTTCCTGTCTCCACAGAGAAGAGATCAGTGTCTGCTTCTCCTCTTTCCCTCACAAGGAAATTGTAGACTGTGATGAGGTCTCCCCTCAGTCTCCTCTTCTCCAGGCTGAACAGACCAAGTGACCTCAGCCACTTCTCATACAACTTCCCCTCAAGGCCCTTCACCATCCTTGTTGCCCTCCTTTGGACACTCTCTAAGAGCTTAATACCTTTCATATATTCCAATGGCCAAAACTGCACACAATATTCCAGGTGAGGCCGCACCAGTGCAGAGCAGAGCAGGACAATCCCCTCCCTCGACTGGCTGGGGATGCTTTTCCTGATGCCTCTCAGGACATGGTTGGCCCTCCTGGCTGCCAGGGCACTGCTGACTCATATTCAACTTGCCATCGACCAGGAGCACACCTAGCAATACAGCAGTCTGAAACTCCCTGGGGAAAAGTTTGTAGTAAACTACCATAATTAGATAAAATTTCTTTGATGAACAGTAGTAAGAAGGTTATGTTAATTAATTGGTGCCCTGTTCTCTAAGATGCAATTTAACAACTTTAAAAGGAGTCAACGTCCCTTAACATATTATTGGCGTAATAGGACTGAGTTTCATTTGGGAGATAGCTCATGGCACCAGGACACAAGGAGTTTCCAGATTTACAGTTTTCTTGCATGTTCTTAGGAGGACAATTTAAATTTAACTGCAGTTGTTTAATGCTTCAGATCTTTGTTCATTAGTACTTCCCCATAAAGGGAGGCAGGTTTCTGCCATGACCTCCATTCTGCAGGTTCATTTCTGGGCCCACTGGGATGGCCACGTGTAGCTCAGCCCCTGGCCTCCCTTGTCTGTATCCCTCCGACACTCCCCTGCCTGCCTTGCGGGTAAGGTCGTGCTGAGTTCTCAAATTTGGATCTGCATAAAGCCCAA
Source organism: Lepidothrix coronata (assembly GCF_001604755.1). NCBI lineage: Eukaryota > Metazoa > Chordata > Aves > Passeriformes > Pipridae > Lepidothrix > Lepidothrix coronata. Next base: position 926,373 of record NW_016690415.1, on the reverse strand, counting down.
TGGAAGCTGCTGCTTTCCTTCAAAATGGAGGCAAAATGTTAAATGCTCTGCAGTAACCATCAAGAAGTGTGCTACAGGGTTTGTTCTTCTCTGTGTGGGAAAAAAATCAAACCACCATTGCTCACCTTCCAAAGGGTGTGTAATTGAGGGCAGGGAAGGCTCTGCTTCACCTGCTGAACTTGTTTCACTGTGTGGAAAAGTTGAATGCTCAGTGAGTCATAGAAAGTAAGCACGATTCCCAAGAAAAGCAGTTAGGGATGGAGAGTCATGCTTGCTCTTTCAGCCAAAGTTTGTGTATGCATTTTGCATAAAACAAATATTGCATAAAATATTTATGCAATCCTTGTGGCCAGACCCAAACTGACTGTTCCAAGCTTCGACATAAGGAGCTAATTGCAAGACTAAAAGTCACAGTCTTGCTTTCCTGTGCAATGAAACTCTTTTTCACATCAAGCAGGGCATTGCAAAAGAGGAAAACTGTGAACAATCTGGAGGCAAGGTACCTCAGTGCAAATTTTGAGCCTGCATTCACTAGGCAGAAGAGGACATTGAACGAATTTTCCTCATCTTGCATGAGTGCTCCACTACAGAGTGATTTATAAAGAGAGTTTGTTCCTCTTGCCAATCTGTTTTGAAGAAAGAGAATGAGCTCTGCATCTGATGCCAAAGGAGAGGCTCTAGGTGAAGACTTAGAGCTTTGAAACCTGCATGGAGGAAACCATCACTTCATAGCACTGGCTCGTACATAAATGACCCAGAGAGGGAGGAACTTAAGTAAAATGTTAGACCTCAGCACTTACAACCACCTAATTTGCATAACTCCCTGTCAGGTTTGCTGCTGTCATGCTCAGATACACAAATGTTATACACAGGTCTCTTTGGGTTCGTGCTTTCAAGATATTTAAGTGTGTCACTCTATTATAGCAGTTGTACTAGAGATAAATAAAATATTACCTTTCTCTGATCATACTGCTTTCTTCTCTAAAGATAAGTTCTGTCTAAATTACACATTAGGAAAATGAGTGAGTGTAGTTAAACACTGGAATAAATTGCCTGAGGAAGTCTGTGAAGAGCTTTATCATGGGAGACTTTTACCAAGACATAAGACAAATATCTGCCAGGAAAGTTGTAGGTAGAGTTTATCCAGTGTCTAGGTGGGAGGTAGAATGGTTGATCTGCAGAAGCCCTTTCCAGCCATAATTTTCTATGATTCAGACAGTTCTGACTGTAAAGATTGCTTCACACTGTGTGTGCATAATAGCCTCTTGATCCTGATAACAGTGCTAGATACAAACCTACTGTGTCACTTGCAGCTTCACACTTCATAAGAGTTTATTCAGTGAAAACAGCATCAAAAACCTCCATACTGCAAGGAAGTTAACCCTGTGTTCTGGCAGCAGATAAGTCACACTGGAAAAAATTGTCATATCTGCTGAGTTCTCAGCAGGCAGTACTCCGTCCATACAGCTTCAAAGTAGCACCCTCCGTGCCCATGTGCTGCTACCTCTACATCTCTCTGGTTAGGATCATTAATGCTTCATTCAGAAAGCCATCTCGCCAAATTCTGCTCAATTTACTCACAAAGAACCTGCCTCTTCTTCTACACATACATGGATCATAGGCCTTTCCTCTTACTTGCAGGTCTGTACATGGAAGACTTTCGGAGCTGCTTATGCACAAATGCTGTTGTATTTCTGCCAGAAGGATGACTAAGAAAACAAAGCCAAACACTGTAGTTATACTCATAAGCTGGTTTTATGTATCTCAGAATAAAAGAATATTTTAAACTGATTTCTACCGAAGAACCAGCCACAGATTCATATTGAAGTTTTTTTTGCTGAATAGTGTGCTAAGCATTGAAGAAGCAGCAAGTTAGAGAAGCCCATCTTACTGTGTATGTCAGGGGCAGATCAGAAAAAGGTAAAAGGAAAGATCAGGCACGTGAAAGACTTGGGCTGTGAAGAAGTGAGGTTGTTAAACAAAGATGAGAAAACTGAGGGCATATTTATTATTTATTATTATCTGAAATAGTCAGGCAGCTGCTGCAAATAATAAAGGAATGAATATTGAGTGAAGACAGAACAAGAAATCAGATTTAAAGTGAGGCAAGAAAGATTAATTCTCATTAGAAAAAAAATCTCAGAGAGATTGGGAAATAGCTACTTGCAAGTTGTAAAGAACATCCATCAGACATGTGATGTTAGTGCTCATCCCTTCAGGGCGAATGACTTCTCAAAGTTCTTTCCAGCCATTTGCCTGTACTTCTACGATAAGATACAAAACAGATGCAGATTTGACAGGATACATTAGAAACTGAAGGAAAATCCATCTAAAAACTTGTAAAAGTTCCTCTCCCTTGTTGCTCTGTCTCAGGAGACTGGGAGGTCCCTGGGGCAGTGTCTGAATACAAAAAGCAGAAACCAAAACCTTTGCTTATATGGTAAGTGTAATGATATTTGGAAACAGAATCTACTTGCATTACTCTTGGGCTTGTTACAGAGTTGGAAGATGTACAAATATTAATAGTAACAGGTAAAATTAGACTTCTCATTATCTGTGATGGCACCAGGAGAGAATGGAGAGCTTCTTCAATCATCAGTATGCATCACTACAAAAGTCCAACAGTTTTAACAACAGCATCCATCAAGAACTTAGCTATTAATTATGGTGTTAGTTAGACCTCTAACAAAGTGGTAGAATTGAGGTCACATACAGAAAATCCTCCTCTTGAAGAGGTATGTTGCACCAGATGCAGTGGTTTGATTTTTGTCCAGATAAGGGTGGGAAAACTTGTTGTTAAGACATTCATGAAGACAGCCAAAGGTGTCCCCTTTGTTTCTCAGGTGAGCTCATCCTGAGCTGTCAGACGTGAGCCACCAAAGAAGAACATGAAGTTGTTACACCACCTGAGCGCTGAAGTTCCTTCTTTGTTGCTGCCTGTACACTCAGCAAAAAGCCTGTAATGAATACATCTGGCTTGTTAAAACAAGACCTGCTGGTTTCTGATCTCAGCTTTTTGGACATTCTCCCTCTACTCTCAGCCACTTTTGCAGCAAAATGCAAGTGGCCCAACCCAGACATTTTGTAATGCAACCAAATTCTCTACCTGTTATTCAATGAAATAAAAAGATGCTTTTGTAAAAAAAAAAAAAAATTACAATTTTCCAGGGTCATGCTGATCTAAAAAATTTTGAAACTGGAATTTTACAAGTATTATGGGGCTGCTGGATTGAGCTAAGAGGGCTCACAGGGTCACACTGAGCAAAAGGAGAAATAGGCCTCAAGTTGCAAAGCAGGAACTGACATACACAGAAATGCAAGTGCACACCTTAGCAGGGTCTTGTGGTTTAACCCCAACCAACAGCCAGGCACCACACAGCCCACTCACTCATTTCCCCACCAGTAGGATCAGGGAGAGAATTGGAAGAGTAAAAGCCAAAGAACTTGTGGGTTGAGCCAAAGAGCTTGTGAGTTTAATAGGGAAAGCAAAAGCTACACACACAAGCAAAGAAAAACAGGGAATTAATTCACTGCTTCCCATGGGCAGGGAGGTGTTCAGCCATCTCCAGGAGAGCATGCCCCAACACGTATAACAGTTACTTGGCAAGACAAAGAGCATCATTCCAATCATCCCCTCCCACTTCATATACTGAGCCCAATGTCACATGGTATGGAATAGCCTTTTGGTGACCTGGCCCAGCTGTGTCTCCTCCCAGACTCCCATGCACCCCCAACTTCCTTGCCAGCATGGCAGTACAAAAAGCAGAAGAGGTCTCAGCCCTGTATAAGCACTGTTCAGCAACAAGAAAAACATATCTGTATTATCAATTCTGTGTGCAGCACAAATCCAAAACAAGAGCCTCATACCAGCCACTGTGAAGAAAATTAACTCTATCCCAACCAAAACCAGCACAGAGAGTGACCAATGTGTGTCCCAGCAGGCTCCAGAGACTCTAATTCTAGCTGCCTGGAGCATGTAGTGTCTTGTCTCAGGTCTCCTTCTTTTACAAGGCAGCTGAGAGTGCTAGGAGCAAAGAACAGGGGGCAAAGGTAGGCTCATAGAGATGGCACTCACAAAAGCCAGCACACAGAGAGAAGAGTAACTGAGTGTGGTTGGAGGCAACTCAAAGTAGGCAAGGAAAGTAGGTCAGGGAAAGGCTCATCCATCCAGTCAAAGATCAGTTCTTTTACTGGAGTCAGATAATTTCTGGCTCATACCAGAAAACAAGTAGCAAGGAATCTAGAATCTCCATATCTGGCATAGTTTGAAATGGGAAACCCAGGCTAAATTACTTTCAACTCCTAACTTGGCACAGCAAGGCCTCCTTTTAAGACTAATGACCTAGTCGAAAAGCTGTAGGGCTTTGTGGAAGCCAACTGTCTCAACCTATCTCCCTGCTGATGTTCTGCTGTGTATGAACCATATTTTGGAGCCAAAAAGGGGAGCTGAAAATTAATGATTAAGATTTTTGGGCCTCTGCTATTTTCAGGAAAATGTTTCTTCCTAAAAATGCTGCTAAAATCTGTTGCTCTTAGCTACAAACTCTTTAATTCCAGGTGGGTGATACTGAGTGTGATGGATGCTCAGTAGTACTAGTGTGTAAAATGAAGGCAGAAACAGGTGTTTATAGGAGCTGCTTGAGTTTAGACCCTTCAATTTACAAGACTTTTAAAACTAACCACATCAATAATTTCCAAAGGAAATCGCACTCAAGTCCACTTTTATATGTGTGTTCTCTGCCTGGATTAGGCAGCCCCCACTCAGCATGGTGGCTGTTATTCACACTATTCTTAGAGGCCTTTCCCTGTCCGGGTATTTTATAATTCACCCACAGTGAACCAGGTCCTTTCTCTAGTGCCTTTCCTTTCCTTTTGCTATGTCAGTTTGACAATAACATACATCTTGTTTACCATGAAAAAGCAAACCCTTCTTTTCCTGCCTAAGTCATCAGTCTGACAGCATCATTGGACTTCCTAAAGATCTGCTGCCTTTTTTTAGTGGCTGCAGTACAGCTAACTGTGAGCTTGTTTCAAGTTGCAGAATGTTTCATACATTTGTGTATTTTCTTTCTTAGTTTTGAAGTTGGTTTTTTTTTTCAAAACTCTGTCAGAAGAGATTACACATATAACTTCTGTCTGAACAGTGTGTTTTTCACCCTCCTAGATGCAGGGAAATTCAGAATACTCTGAAGACCCAGAAATAAATGGAAAGAAACTATATTACTGAAATTGAATTTACTTTAAAGGCATCTCATTTTAGGGGACGGTGACAGAAGCAAGGAGGCAAGCTACTGGTGAATAGTTTGGGGTTTATTTTTTTCTGTTTTCTTAGTGCTCTGTCACAGTTTGTCTCTGAAATTCAAAAATTCCTCTTCCCTTAGACAAAATTAGAGAGCTGTAGCTTGGGCCCAGTAGTTTTAGTTTTCATGTAGGAACAGAAGGTCAAGTTTAAAGAGCCTGGGAAGTGTCTTCCAAATAATCCACCCAGCTATTCGTGCATACATATACACGCACAATGTATGAGGGTGAGAAATCCTTTTGAATCTGTCATTATGATGATATCAGAAAAGTATTGCTGTATCACTAGTAACTTTAAGGTTTCTTGGATAATAGGTCCATAAGATTACAGGTCCTGTGGGAAGGTTATCTTGTCTGCTCACCATCTTTCTATTACCTGCTCACTGGTTCTGCCCCTGGATCTGGGACCTGTCCTCAGGAGACCTCATTCTGCAGCAGAGGTTGCAATGCCACAGAGTGATGGGTGATGGGAGTGAGATGCCATGCACGGCTCCACACTGCAAGTGTGATCTGGGAAAGCCAGGAGGGGACAAAAGGCCAGAGTTGTGACTACCATGGTAATAATACAGGTGGCCAGTGCTTCCAGTAGTGCTGGCATCAGAGCTATTCAGGATGACCACATTGCCTATTGCCAGGAACCTATCCAGGTCTGGGACCTAACATGTAATTTCCTGTGAATGAGCCATTGCCATGTCCAGTCCTAATGCCTGGTGGGAAGCTCTCCAAGTAGAATTGAGCAATCCAGATCACCAGGAGCTTGCTACAGCCTGCAGAACTCCTGGACAATCTGACAAAACCACAAGTTTTGAGGCTGCTGTTAGAGTTTGGGTGATTTTCAGCAGGGGGTAACCACATGTGGCTTTTGCCTAATGGGCAGTAGCTCACAGGGCTGATGCACCCTCAGTCCTGTGTACCTAAAAGACTGAAAATCAAAGACAACCTTTGGAGAGCTGGTGTGCTCAGAAGCTAGTCCGTTTTTTTCCAAAAATCAGTTGGTCTGTAAATACTGCTCTTGTCCTTGCAAACCCTGCCATGGTCTTACATGCCTTCATGGGTTTGGGTCAGCAGAAATTAACAGTCTCCTGATGATACAAAGAGACTGGGTCTCCTCTTTAGTGGGAGATATCACACAACTGATATTAGCACAGACATAGTTAGTCAGCCCATCAACACCAAGATCTGACAAGGCATACAATAAATAAATAAATAAATAAATAAATATGAAGAAATTTAGTGTAGTCAATCCCCAACATTAAAAAAAACCAACAACCAACCATTAGCTCATATAGCTAATTTAATATTAATATATATGTACATTGAACCAATAAATTAGGTGTTACTTCTTTTCCATTACACATTTTCAGGTTTGGTTGTTTGGTTGGTTGGTTTTTTCCCTAAGTTAGCAAAGCCATAAACTCAGATTTTAAATGAAAGATTCTGTATCCCATGGGACTTGAAGAAGTTACTGAATGTTGAAAAATGCAGGTAAACCCATCAGCTGGCAATACTGATAGTGGAAATATTCTGTGCAGGTACTATGGGAATGTCATCAAAACTGATGGAATCAGAAAACAGTCACATTTCTTCCAAAAAACATATTCTAAGGAAAGCTATAAGAAAGGTCAGATTTATTGTAGTGCTTTGACTGGGTTTGTATGCTTTTCAAAACCAGTTTATAATAACACAGAATAACCCATATTGAGAAATATAAGCTGAATGGCAGAATGCATCAGCACATGGCAGAATTGCGCATCTTCTGTGAAGACAAGAAGTGCTTGCTCCTTTGTTGCACACAGCATGATAAATCCCATTTTGCCAGGGAAGATAAATGGTAAGGTACTTTTAAAATCTTTTTTTCTCTCCTTTTTTTTTTTTTAATTCACAGCTGGTCAATCTTAGCAGTGAAAAGGCTCCCAGAGCAGTTATACTCACCAAAGGTGAAGCTATCCAGCTACAAACTATTTTTCATCATCAATTCATGTCAGGGCTTTGGCACATCTTGAATTGCTTTTCTTAGCAAGGCACCTACTGCATTTGGAAAAAAACCCCTTCACTTTCACAGAAACAAAATGCTGTGGCAGCAATCTGCCAGCTTTCCTGGTACATCTGAGGCTTTTATCAGCCAGCCCTGCCTGCACATGTAAGACTCCCGTCAGATACTGGAAGGTGCATGTATATTTCCGGGTAAGTTCTCAAGGGCAAACTGCACGTGTCTTGTGAAGGTGTGGGAAGAGTATTTGAACTGTTGTGCCCTAAGGATGATAAAACCTCTGTTTAAATAATCTCTTCTTGAATAACAAGTTTTCACCACATCACAAATCTTTTTCCGTCACTGAGCAATATTCAGTGTTTTTTATACACGAGATCTATGAGTCACTTGCTCCCTAGTCAAATATTTATTTTAAAACTTCAAACTCAGAGTACTCTTGCATTTCTTCAATAGGTTTCTGCAGTTCCCCACATCAGATGATCGTCCAGGGTACTGTGTGGGGAGGAAAGCCTTAGACGAAACGTCAGTAGGTTGTCAAATTCTTTTTAATCCTATTCAGCAGAAGTAAGCTAAGCCTTAGTGACTTTCATATTTGTGAGATACCTTCATTTTCCTGAGTCTCAGCCCATTGAGAAGATCAGTATTTAAATCCTGCTTTACCTGGTACCGCTTTCTCTCTTAAGTAGTCGTTTAGAAAAGGATTTAGGGAAAAGAAGATTAGGGAATGGTAAGGACACGGAGAGCTGCCCACCAGAAAAAACACACTGGTAGCTTGAATAATTGGACAGCGTTAGTTGCAGTGGGATGCATATCATTGGGATTAAGCTTCAGTGTTTTCCAGGTCCTTTCACAGGGAGTCATGAAGCAACACATTTTCAGCAGGAAACATTAATCTTAGTCTTTGTAGCTATGCTTGCTTACATCACTCCCTGTTGCTTATATCACACCCTGTTACTTTGGGCACAAGCCCTCTGCAGGTTGCACAGTGGATTGAGCAGAGGGCCACCCACCATCTCTCTCCCCAGACATGAGTCTAACCCAGCTCCCTAAACATCCAGGGTGGTGGGCTATGTTCAGACACCACATCGTGCCAGATTTTATACAATGACAGGTTTGGACTAACTAAAAAACCCTTCAAGGTGACTCCCAAGCAAGCAGTAGTTTTCATCTGTACTGTGCAATTAAAAACAACTCTGGAGTCTGAATGTAACATGCAGGGGGAAAAAAGTAGTTGATAAATTCAGCCATCCAGCAGTAAGAAATTCCTTTGAGAAAATCTTTATGTTTCCAAGTCAGCCTTAGTTTTCCACACGATTACATCCATTTCAGATCTGCAGAAAAGTCTTATGAAAGTAGAAGTGTGTTTGTCTTTGCCCTCAACGATTTTAGTTGTTTAGATTACCACCTAACAAAGGTATTAAAGATATTACATTCCCATTGGAATAAGCCGCTCCAAAGACACGAAGGGTTTTGCTAAATTTTAGAATAATATTTGTTCAATTCCTTTATTTTCATCCAGTAGAAGTTAAATGTGAATTTATTTTAGAATGCTATGTACCAGATGAACTACAGGAAATGAAATAGTTGGAAAACCAATCATGTGATGATGGTAAAGAGTCACAGAACAAGCTGCTGCTTCTGACATCAAGGAAGGACCTAAGCAATAGAAAGCACAAATGAGGATTTCACCATACCCCTCTAACCAAAAAATCTATTTTTCCTTAGGTTTCCCTATAGGAATCTTACTTAGGGATTAAATCATTCACCTCCTCCCTGGCTATTGCAAAAAGGGCAAAACTAACAAGGACTGTGGTACACAATACATGGTATGGGCAGACAACCTGATGGAACTTGCTGAGGCACTTCAAAGTGCTTTGTGATGTGGCCTTCCTGCTCCACAGCAAACAGTGGCATTTGTAGAGTCTCCTCACTCCAGCCCTTGTGTACTGTAATGGAGAAGCAGGCTCAAAACTCACATAAAAAACACTTAGCACCAGCAAAAGACAGGGGCAGTTGTTTGGTTAATATTTAAACTTATGTACAGCTTTCAGCCCTTGACAACAGTATCTCCATCAACTCTGTTCAAGAAGTCCTTGAATCCTGCCTGGATAGTTCCCAACTCCCGTGCCTTCTCTGGATATTTGAAACCACGTTTGGCAGGTTTCCCCCCAACTACTCAGACTGAGTAGAGCTCTTCATATTTGTCTTGTTTTCTGTTTGCTACCAACAGCCAGAAGTGATCTCATTGTTTCTCCACTTCAGCAGATTCCTGAGTCTCCTCACCTCCTTTTCAATGGCAATTGCTTTCTCCCCAGTTCCCCCAGACATTTCATCTCCACTTTGTCTTTCAAAGGCTCCAGAAAAAGTCTTTTGTCTTTGTAGAATTAACTTCTCAAAACCACAAATTCTTATCTTCTTAACTCTCATTTCTTCCTCTGCTCTTTGCTTCAGCATCACTGTACACCAGCCTTAACCCTTCATCTGCCACATCTTAAACCCAGATTTACTAAGTATCCCTGTGTCTCCCAAGACAACCTTCACTCCCTCCCTCTGATGTCTCCTACCTATTGCTGATGCCAAGGACCAGGGTACTGAACATCCATTGCCTCAGGGAAGCCACACCAGCATCATTAGCCTCCCTCCAAACTGCAAAGTCACCTATCTAGACTTGCCCTCTGACACTTTTGATACCAGAGCAGAGGAGTGGGTTGGTTGAGTCTTGGAGCAGCCAAATCTGGTGGAGGAGTGTTTCAGCCTGTGGTAGGGGGTTGGAACAAGATGATCTTTGAGATCACTTCCAGCCCAGGCCATTTTGTGATTCTATGGTTCTATTATTCTGTAATTCTATAATTTCACTGAAAATAGCAACCTATTGCAAAAAGAAAGCAAGTATTAGTATTTATAACTTGAAAACCACCTCTGATCTCAATAAGCTGATGATAAAGCTGGGTAGGAGCCTCCTTTTGTATATTTGGGCATTCCTCCTTGGCTGTATTGGTGGTTAAGGGCCTGATCTAGCACGTGGTCAAGCCAGCAGCTATCTCCCCTTTGACTTGAGCTGGCCTTCGTGGTGACCCCAAAATACAAACATTCATGTGAACCTGCAAGGGCGAAGCTCTGGGCTCTCCTGGGCTAGTACAATTCTCTGTCTTGACATTTATGCTGGACATCAGGAAGAATTTCTTCCCTGAAAGGGTTGTCAGGCATTGGAATAGGCTGCCCAGGGAGGTGGTGGAGTCACCATCCCTGGAAGTGTTCAAGAAACAGCTGGTCATTGCACTTAGTACCCAAAGGTTGGACTCAATGATCTTGGAGGTCTCTTCCAACCTCAGTGATTTTGTGTGATTGTGTGATTCAGTCCTGCTTGTGTTTAGTTCTAGCTACCGCTTTTATTCAAGCTCAGCTATGCTGTTCTACCCTCCTGAATCATCCCTCCTGGGATGAAAACTGGGACATGAAAGTGAAGTGCTTGTGGGTTGGCTTCTGGGACACTTTTCCCCATCAGTCTTGGCTAAGTGGCACGTGTCATCATACACTAGAAAATTCTGTTTTCTATGTCTCACATGAAGGGACACTTAGGGACAAATTATAAATGAGTCCCCTTTGGATCATGCTAGTAAAACAGTCTTTTTATTCTTCAGAAGCAGCACTGCACCATATCCAGAAGGGTCACTGATCATCTTTTAGGAACCTGGGATCAACCTCCAGTGAAACATTTTAATAATATATAAAAGAACTACATGAGAGATGCTTTTTATATATATTTTTATATATTTAGAGAGAAAGGATGAAATAAATTACTATCTTATTTACAAGAATAAGGTGGCAAAAACTATGAAGACATTGAATATCCTGAAGGGAAAGCAGGAATATTAGACCAGTCAAGGGCTGGAAATGAAACTGCAGAGAGTAACCTATTTTGTGAGGAAAGAGCCTGTGTAGTCCGCTTCAGTTGGAAAACATTGTCAACTCACTGCTATTACATCTACTTGTTAATAATCCCATCTTCTTACTAATAATCCATATGTCAGATGTTAAAAGGTCATCATGGCTAGGCTTCACGAATGAAGATTTGGGAAGGCTCTATCCACATTTGCTACAGGCACGTTGGTGGCTTATGAGGCCAATACGTGACAGACAAATCCGATTGCAAAAGGCACAGCAGAAAGACTCCTTAGATGGTGTATTCTGCAATACACGGTTCTTTCTGCGCTGCCTTTTTTCCTCGAGAGTGATCCTGCGTGTGTTCTCAAAGGAGACAGCTGCGTTATAGATGGTGTGTCTCCAGGCCTCCCGATTTGAGGCCAGAGTAGACCAGTTGTGGTGATCAATATGGCCAAGGCTGAGATGTTGTTTCAGGGAGTCCTTGTATCTTTTCTTCGGGGCTCCTCTCTTGTGGCAGCCAGTGGCAAGTTCACCATAGAGTAGGATCTTGGGGAGGCGGTGGTCCTTCATCCTTGAGACGTGTCCTGCCCATCGCAGCTGTGTTCTCAGTAACATGGCCTCAATACTTGTGACAGCTGCTTGCTCTAGAACAGATGTATTGGTCACATAATCTGACCAGTGGATGTTTAAGATTGAACGGAGGCAGCGTTGATGGAAGCGTTCTAGGAGACGTAGGTGGTGGCGGTAGATGACCCATGATTCGGAACCATATAGAAGAGTGGACAACACTATGGCTTTGTAAACACTGATCTTGGTGCTTTTCTTCAAGTGTTTATTACACCATACTCTTTTGTGGAGTTTTCCAAAGGCACTGTTAAAAGGTAAGCTAGGTTTTAATAGCTTAAGGATCCTTTTTGTTTCCCATGAGAAAAATGGGAAATATTTTTTGATGGAAAACATCAAAACCCTAATCAAAAGGATGAAATTTTGAATCTAGAAAGTAAAGAAACAATGTTTTAAAGAAAATGCGTTTAAATACCAAGAACACTTTCAAAAGAGCCAACATTTGGAAGACAAAGAAGACAAGAGCAGAGACACTTGTTCTTCATTTGCGAGAAATAAGTAAATTACTTGGCAGGGAGGTGTTTGTTTGTTGTTGTTTTATTTTTTGTGATGTTCCTGCAATATAATATTGAGACATTTACAGCTAATTTCAGCCATCTTTTCCACCCTGAGATATGCCTGTTTGTTGCATATTAATGTAATATAAAGAAGACACTACCCAACAGGTAGGTGGCAAGCAGTCAAATCTGTTTATTTCAAAGAAAGGTGCCTCCTTATAACCCCTCCGGAGGATATGTGACCGGCTGACCAACGACAGCACAGCGCACACTGCTCATGTGCCTCAGTGGGCTGTCCAGGAACTTCAAGTCCCAGGATGCACCCCTTACATCCCTGGGAAACATCCCCACACCTGTTCAATAACAATTTTCCGAATTCGTCTGCTTCTGGCAGGTGTCCCTTGAATACTGAGCTCACCTATCTTAAGGGCAGAACTGCTTTTCATTTATGAAAAATTTTGTTCTCCTAGAGCTGTAACAGACCTCATCAAACAACAGACATAATGGCACTTGCCATAGTGGGAATTATACATTATACATTTTATTATTGCTCGTCTTCCACTTTTGAAAAGCCAATGCCAGAAATTATTACAAAGCAGCTGTGGTAGGCCAGTCTCTGGAGTAGGTTCCTAACCGCTTTCCACAAAGGACACAGACATACGAACATTGCAAATATTTCTTGTGAGATTGATCAGGTGGTGTTGTTTCAGCTTGCTCAGTCTACTTAGCAGCTCTGGAAAATCCTGGATTTTTCCTTCAGGCTTGTGGTTCATCCTCAATCAGCTTGGGAGAAGTTTTGATTGCCCAGGTGCATGGCCAGGTAGATACAGGTGTGTATTGCAGCTTTTTGCATAATGTAATGCTGATCAGCAGGGACATCTCTGCAGGTGTGAACACCCTCCAGTCTGCAGCAGAGCTGTCATACACAGCATCCTCATCATTCACATGTCTGTGCCTAGAGCTTGCAGTGCATGTGACGACTTTGGCTGTTTTCAGCTTTGAACCACTCAGAAAGCTGGGATGCAAGTTCAGGGTAAAATTTCATATTTCTTTTAACATCAGACAACCTGGCAATAACTCAGCTGGTGTCACTCCCAGGAATTAGCAGGGCACTGCATTTTGCTCTTTCTCACCACGTTTTGGATTCTACAGCCACTGTCCTTTTATTCTGAGCACCGAATCTCTGTGAAACTCTGGCTTCTCTGATACAACACTGATTATTATGCTGAATGTTCGTGATCCTTTCTCATTTCATTATGAAATGGGATGGGTTGATTATAAGCTGCAGGTGAATGCCATACAGCGATAATATGTTCTGAAGATTCACCTTTTCTTGTAGGCAGCATCTCAGATAACAAGATTCAAGCAGCTGGACTGTTACATGACCTTCATTCTTCAGTTATCTCCAGACTCTAGAAGAGTACTGCTATAGGAGTGAGTCAGTCTGTCTCTCTCTGGTTTGTTTTCAGGTCTGATGCTGGTGGGATGCTTGAATCTCCTATTTCAGCTTCCCTGGTCATGAGCAACTTTGGCAGTAAATGGAGCTGGTGGGCAGAAACCCTACAGCTCTACCTGTTATTATGCACCTGGTTTTCTTCACAGTCAGTACATGAGCCAAAAACACATAGCCTTATTGGTGTTCAGCTCCCTATTTAGTGCTCAGTTATTAACAATGTTTTATACCACTAGGAAAGCTGGGAAGGGGAATGCACTATTGCCATTAGCAATAATTAACATTATGAAGATGGTTTAATGTAGGCCTTCACCCTGACCTCATGAAGTGCATTTGGATAACAACTGCAGGGTTGGTGTCACAGTTCAACATGTATGTAGAATATTCTACAAAGTATTTCTCAGGCAATTGTAAAAGATTGCAGTGACCTGACAATTGTGGAGGAGCAGGAATCAGAGTGGGAATGGTTCCAGGTGTGGAAAAAGATATACAGCAATTGAAAAAGGACTTTATTATGTGGACTTAACAATTCTTATGTGGTTTCAAATACGTGCATTGTATGTTACCCCTACAGTTGTAACTGCCCAGGCATGTCCAGGCATGCCTCGAGTTGTCTGTTCCCTGCTTTCCCTGCTTCTCCCTCTGATTGCCTGAAAAAGCTACAGTGAGGAGAGAGCTACCATTGGACCTCTCCTCTCCCAGTTCCTCCCCAGTTTCTCCCTCTTCTCCTGAGTCCCTGCTCCTATTCGTTCTCTGGTTGTCTGTCTCATGCTCCACCCCATTTTCTGGCCCTTTCCACACCAGAGCTTATATAAACCCCCGCACACTTTCGATAAACTGCCGTTGCACCTCCAACCTAGAATCGGACCCTTTGTGCAGTGCCGCAGTCCCACTCCCCTCCCCCACGGACCGTGGCAGACAATGATGGAAAATGTCCTTCCTGCTTTGCAAATAAGAGCCACTGACTTTAATAAATGATAAATCACATCCTATCCTCAGCAGGAAATTACATACTGCAGATGCTAAGAGCTCTTCAAGACCACATGCTGTGAAATGTTTGCATTTCCCATCAGTGCCACTTTTCTCTTTACAAGACATTCAATTCCAGAAGAGTTTATTCAGGTTTCTGGCAGAGATTATAAAGTTTCATTTTTTTTTCTTTCTTTTTTTGTTTTATTTTTTGAGTGGTTTTATCCTCAAGGAAACCAGACAGGCTAGCCAAGCCCAGCATGACAATCAGTGCTGAAAGGCGTGTGTTCACCATCAAAACAAAAAGTGCTTTTAAAGTAACACAATCTCCTTCACACTGGGTGAGAAGTTCAATCAAACCACATCACATGACTGTAAAACTGATTGCCCATATTTCCAGTAGAGTGAAAAAAGACATGCAGATTATCAGCAAGAACAGTTGTTCTTGAAACCCAACTGCTTTTGGAAAAAAATACTGAAATGGAAATAAATATTCTATACCCAGAAATAGAAGTGACCAAGGATTTTAACAAAACCATGAGGGGTGTGATTCATAGAAGTTAAGGTACACATTAATCTGGCTACACTTTTGTATTTCCTAAATCATTCAACTTCACACAGTAGAGACTGCAAGTGAAACAGATAACTTCAATTTGACTAAAAAATGTCTTCTGGAGACATCATGATGATGATGATGATGATGAAAATGACTGGTACTGACTTGTAAACGATATAGAGAAATTCTGTTAGCCTTAATTAATCTCGATTTCTTAGGGAGTGTATCTAAATTCCATTTTCAGTTTGTCCAGTTTCCGCTTTGAGACACAGGCTGTTGTTATGCCTTAGAATAAGGAGCTATATCAACATAACAGTAACTTTTTGCTGTGTGTTTGCAGAGAAGGCAAGATGATTATACTGCATTCAGCTTCTTTCTCAGTCTTTGTTTCTATGCAACTCAAGCTATGTATGCCCTTCACTGAGACACACTTTCCCTCATAAAATCTGAGCAGCCTTCTCAATTAATCCAGCAGTCTCAATATCATAAAAGTATCCTACTTTTCTTAACATCCACTAGAATCACATTAACCCTGTTTGTCACACTGTTAGAGTGATGTCAACATGTGGTGGTCTGGTCAAAATCCTTTACAAATGTACGATTTTCCAGTATCCCATTTTATATGCATCTGCAGCGCATTTTGTTTGTTACCAAGTCCAGCTCATGTTGCATTACCAGCCCTTCATCTGTCATAATTTATCATTCTTCCAGTATTTGTGTCTTCCACAGGGTTTATTGGCGAGGATTTTATATCTATTTCCATCTTTAATAAAGGTATTAGATCAAGCCAGTACTGACTGGCGCCCAGCAGTTTTACACAAAACCAGTTAGGTGAATGATCTGCAGCGTGAAACCCCGGGATAGCATACAGGCATTTCTGAGTTTTGGATAATCACTCCTTGATTCCGCAAAACCAAAATCTGTGCAGGCAGGAGGTTTAATTTTAAGATATTCATTTATGTTCCCTCTGTAGCAAATGGAAAGATAGATTTAATTCCACATGCATCCTGCCATAAAACATACCCCATTAATATGTGGCCTGGATCTGCCTCTCTCACTGAACCTTGTCTGTAGCTGGAGCTTAGTGGACTAATTTAGCTGAGTTGACTGATTGTGGAATAGCTGAAATTAAGTGAAATTAACCCAAAGTTCTATGCTTCTGTAACTGAAATATCACTTTAATCTCAAGTGGCATTGACAGGAGGCTTGTGGCTATCTTCATTCTTCCTCAGAGCATTTTGGCTGTGGAGAGTAGGTCACCAAACAAGGTCCTGAAATGGGACAGCACAGAGTATATAATCAAGAGACAAACAACAGAGGGGGAAATGGTGTCAGAAGCCTATTCTCGGTCTCCAGTCCACTGAGAGAGTGGCTCAGTGTATGCCTTGACATGATCCATCTTCTCTGCATAGTCAGGTCACACTCTGGGAGCAAGATCCACTGAAGGGCAAGTTTGAAGTAAATTAACATGATGGACTCTATGAAAATTAGGTGTACATTATGAACAACAGCTTCTGATCTATAGCCAAGTTTAAAATAACTGAAATAATCTTCACTGGAGCTGTTGCGTATCTGTAGTGCTACATCCACTCTCTCACTCCCCTCTGCAACTGGACAGAGGAGAGAGAAAAAAAAACAGCTAAGGATTCGTGAGTTGAGATAACAGCTGGGAGAGGTCACCTACTGATTACCTTCACAGGCAAAACAGACTCGAAGTGGGGATAGCACTTAAATTTATTACTAACAGGATCAGAGCAAAAGAGTGAGAAGTAAAATAATCTTAAAAACACCTTCCCCCACCCCTCCTTCTTTCCATGTTCTCCCTCCTCCCCCTCAGCAGTGCAGGAGATGGGGAATAGGGGTTACAGTCAGTTGCTGTTTCTGCCACTGCTCAGAGAGAGGAGTCCTTCCCCTGCTCCCGTGGGGTCCCTCCCATGGGAGACAGGCCTTGATGGACCTCTCCAGTGTGAGTCCATCCCACAGGCAACAGCTCTTCCTAAACTGCTGTCCCATGGGCCGCTTCTCCATGGGATGCAGTCCTTCATGAATCAGCTTTACCGGCGTGGATCACCCACAGGGAAAAACCTGCTCCAGCAAGGGCTCCTCTCTCCACAGGCTGCAGGTCCCCAGCAGGACCCTGCTCCATCTTGGTCCTCCCACAGGGTCACAACCTCCTTCATGTATCCACCTGCTCCAGTATGGGCTCCTCCATGGGCTGCAGGTGGGTCTCTGCACCCTGATGGTCCTCCATGGGCTGCAGGGTCACAGCTGCTCCATCATGGTCTGCACCAAGGGCTGCTGGGGAACCTCAGCTCCAGCACCTGGAGCACCTCCTGCCCCTCCTTCTGCAGCGACCTTGGTGTCTGCATTGTTGTTCCCATGTTCTCACTCCACTCTTCCCTGTCGGGAATTCTTCCCACACAATACCTTTCTGTTCTTAAATATGTTATCCCAGAGTTATTACTATTACTCCTGATTGGCTCAGCCTTGGCCAGCGGCAGGAAGTCCGTCCTAGAGCTGGCTGGCATTGACTCCACAGGACAGGGGAAGCTTCTAGCAGCTTCTAACAGAAGCCACCCCTGTAGCCCCCCCCCCCTATTAAAACCCAGCCGCAGAAACCCACCACAATATCCTTCCCTTTTGGGTGAAGAAAATTCAAAAGAAGCCACAGGCAGTGTATCAATCCCATCAATGTCTGCAGTAGGAGGAGAGTGAGTTTCTTGGAACAGACACTGCCTGGAAATCTAGAAGAATCAGGGTGGTTGTTCTGACTGCTTTCCACCTCTTTGACTGCCTGTACAGCTGACTGGGTGGCTGAAGGCCGGGGTGCTGTCTGTTCAGTCATTAGACACTAAGTTTCTTAAATATTGCAGCACTTGCCCAAAACTGTGGAGATGATGTGCCATATTAAACTTCTACTTTCATCAAAGGAAGCAGAAGCATATTTGTTGCCAATTTGAAGCCTATTTTTCAACTCAGTAGAAGCACATTATCAGCTTTCATTAAGAAATAAAAAATAAAGGCAGGAGAGTTTTAAAAGCATTCTTCTATGTTGGAATACTTCTTCTTTCCCAAAATTATACAAAATAATTACTATCAGAATTTACAGTCTTTGCAACATAGTTATTATTCAAATTGTTAACCTAAATATTACATTGTCAAGATTATTTCATTTGCTGTGCTTTATTAGCTTCCCAATAATTACAAAGAAACAAAGCAGTGGTTACTCAGGGTCAAGATGCCATCTGAATATTAGAATTACAAAGTCAAAGAGATGACATTGAAGATCAAGGAAATGATTCATGGCTTTATACATAGAAGACTAAATAGTGACCAGTGTTTCAAGGTATTATTGGAAAATTACAATTGATGGTCTACCACTGCATTGTGGTCATCTAGATTCTAATTCAAGAGAAAAACTCTAGTTACTGGAGACGGGGACAATCATAGTTTTATAATCCCTCAATTGTTCAAGTTTAGTTAATGTAAATGAATAAAAACCTTGAGTGCATCCTACCCTCATCATAGTTGTCATCATGCAGAATGTACTTCATCTTCAGTTTTGACATGAAGATACAGAGCTTCACATTGGAGCACTCTTGCTTATTTTTACAAGATATTAACACAGCTGACAAAAATATTCTTCTAGCATAGGCAATTACCTTAAAATGAGTGCATTTGTACCCTATAATGCACCGTTGGACCTCTGCCGAATATAAAGAGGAATCCAAGATGATTTGCTTTGATATAGATACCCATTTTCTAGACATCCACATTTATTCAGGACAGTTTCATCCAGGGTTTCAGCCAAACCACAACAGTCATAAAAAATATAAAATAATTTAGCTTGCCTTTACCAACAAAAAACCCTGTGTTTGACATAGGGTGGGGACACAAGGACATAGTCCAAGTACAGATCACTTGCTTGGTGGCCACAGAACAGCTGGTGAATTGCCCATACTGCAGCTCAGCAAATTACAACCATATGACTGAATTAAGGTTATCTGCCTTTAGTTGTCACAACTGAGGCTGTAGATCCAACTTCTTGCAAACCAACAACTCCTGGTTTTCATACATGCTACTACTCTGAGACTGGGTTGTGTGGAAATAGACGACTTACAGTGACTTTATTTCAGTGTTTTGAATGACTATCTCAGTGTTTTGAGAAAGGATTACTCAAAGGTCCAAACACTCTTAAGACTGAGCTTGGAGTTTAATTTGTGATAATGAGAATCTTTCGTACATGCTGTTTTATTGCAGCAGTATCACAACACAGAGCTTCCAGTAAGAATGTTAGACACAAGCAAATAGCTCACTTTTCCCAGATGCCTGAAACTCAACACTGCTTTGAAGTAAATCCCTAGTTAATCCCCCAAAATTGTAGAGTTATAAAGTGTAAGGAGTAAAGTGTTTTAGAAATAGTTCTTCTGGGGAATGGAAAAATGTGTGATCAATTTGCTTGGTTCCTATACCTGGAAACGCTTACCTTCCATCACATACTTGTTTCATTCCTTGGGCCCTGGGAATGTGATTTTCAGGTTTTTCCTGAGAAGGGAAGTTGCTGCTTCCTCACTTACGCTAAAAGAATTCTACAGAGTCAGAAAAAGGAATAAAGCTATTTGATTTTAAAGGATATGTTTTACCAAGTTAATAAAAGGCTTAATTTCACCATTCTGTTAAGAAAAAAATAAAAATGTTCATGAGCCTTGCCTTGCTCTTTTCCACCTTTATGTGTTCACCAAAGTAGATTCCCCATTTGATGGGCACACAGAGGGAGAAAAAAATACACCAGTACTTGAAAAGGAGATGAGAATAGCTGGGCCTGAGGAGAGGCAGCAAAGACAAAGGCTCTCAAAATGCAAGGGCTTGAGTTTGGAGAGAAGGAAGTGTAAGCAACTTTAAGAACTATAAGCAACTTTACAGCATTTAAAGTTACTAATATACACAGAGATGAATAAATAGAGCAACGATTGTCTTCTGTTTTCCCTTTGCCTTTTCATAAGCTTGAATGAGAGAAGATTTAGCTCAGTTTTCATCAGTTTCATTGTCTGGAGTCAGTGCCTGCCTTTCCAGTCATCTTAATGGCATTAACAAGCCCTAATTTAAGAGAAACACTTTCCTCTCTGAGCAACAGTATTCTTGACAGCACTGGTCCCCTTGTTCACATCATAAAACAGGTCACAGAAGAACACAGACAGTTGTATCTCAAGCTCATGAATGCTCTTTTTTTTCTGAAGAGAAAGGTTTTGTCTGTCTGCTTTGTGGAAAAGAAGCAAGAAAAGGAGAAGAGAGATAATGTTCTGTACTTTCTGTTCTCCAAGGAGGCTCATTAGTAGTGTAGCTTGACATGCAGCAGAAACTAGGCAAGTTTTGAAGTGTGAGGGACATGCTTTCTGCAGAAGCTGTGTTAGGTATTAATTTAACCCAAGTTGCCCAAACACAGACCACTCTCTTGCCTAAAAACAGATTGAGCATTTGGCCATTAAGCTAAAACCACAGAGATTTGTCACTGTGACTGAATAGTAGTAATCCAAATAACACAAACAGATTTAGTTCAAGCTTCAGAATTAATGATTTCTATCATTGTGCAAAAGAGCTTTTTGTTTTCAGAATTATTACTTTTAACAATAGGATCAAATTTGAAGATAAAAGGAAAGGTGAGGCAGAAGGTAGATCATCTTGCTTCTGAAATGCACAACAGAGAAATCTGAGATCAAAGTATTCTAGTTGCACTTGATGCTCTACCAGAATGAATAAGAAAGTTGCCATTTCGGTGTGAAGACTAAGTTATGTAGTTGGTAACAGCTCTTGACGGTTGTTGCACAAGAGAACTCAGTAAGGTGTTTCCACAGATTATTTGGGTCATTCTAGCAATATTCTAATTTGAGACTTTAGCTGACTGACATCACTGCAGACTCAAGTAACTAAAAGCCATTGTCTCTTCTTAGATGTAAAGCAGATCTTTAACTGGGAATTATCCTGTTTTGTGTGCTTGCAGTCCTGAACTTCATTTATCGCCAAGATATTAAGTTAATTGACCTTTTTAGAAATAAATTATTCTTTTAGTATGGAATGTTAATAACTTTGCATTTATCTTCATGATATAAATATGGTACAAGTAAAATCATAGAATCATAAAATGGTTAAGGTTGGAAAAGACCTGTAGGATCATCAAGTCCAACCATTAACTCAGCACCACCATGTTCACCACCAAACCATATCCTCAAGTGCCACATCCACGTTTTTGAACACTTAAGTAGAACGTAATCAAGATGGTGTTAAATAATTAACTTTAAAATAACATTCCGCTAACCTACAGTATTGATATATTTAGCACACACTCATTTTTTGTCATGTACATCAGAAGGTGAGGGATCTTCCAAATTTCATCTTAAGCAGATGTGAATCCTTCTCTTCTAATTTATTCAGATTGATTGTGAATGTAGGAATTTTAATCTAGATTTCACACTAGCCCAATTGTATATGAAAGATAAGACTTATCTTTCAGCCTCAGTCCAATAACTTTGAAACATGGTAGGTGCAACTTCCAAAGAACAGTGAACAGCACTTTCAAGTGCCAGTGACGATAGTGGGTTTAGCCTGTCTGCTTTGATCATAGAACTGACTGCCAGACAGAAAGATTTTTTGAAAACGGTTACCATACTCAGGTTCTGTACCAACAAATGTTCAGGAAACACATGGATAATTAGCTGTACCAGTTAGAAAGCAGCCTCCAACATTTTCTGCTTCACAGAGCAGAAGATGTTATGCAGCTAGATTAGATCATATTAGGCACATAGTGTTTTTGCAGTGCCAACAGACTTTGTGAGTTGTTTGGTTATAGAAAGCCCTGCTCACCCAAGGATAGCCAATTTGTTGACCTGGACTATTCAGTCTTAGACTACCTCTATACCATTATAGGAAACAACTTCAGCATTGCTCAAACTAGTTCCTTTGGCAGCAAATTCAGCAAATTAATTTCTTTGTATGTTTGTAAGTTTTAACGAGCAACATAACCGGCAGATTGTTTGCAGGGATGCTTTCAATACACTTGTGTCGTGGTTTAGGAATGGTGTTCCCCAATTCAGTGTTCCCACTGAAACACTCCAAACTGTGGGCTACTCACTCCCCTCCCCTCCTTCCCCCTGCAATGGGATGGAGGGAATTGGAGGCACAAAAGGTAAAGATCATGGGTTGAGACAAGAACAATTTACTGGAAACAGCAGTGAAATAAGAAAACAAATGGTAACAACAACAATATTAATAAAAGGATGTACAAGAAAGGCCAGCAATTCACACAAGAAATGCTCACCAAGCAGAAACTGGCAATACACAAACTGCCACCACACTTCCCGGACCTGGAAGGGACCCTTTTCCCCATTCCTGGAAAATAACATAAGGTGGTATAGAATAACCTCTGGGTCCTAGTCATGCCCCTTCCTGGCTACTACAAAAATTAACCCTGTCCTTGCAGGAACCAGGACAATTGTAAGACGTTTTATTATTGCTTTTATAAATTTCTGATTGCACATCTCAAGTATAATCAAAACAGTTCACATGTAAGTTCTCATGTTACATGGAGGAATTTCTCATCAGTGCTCACGTAGATAATTTTATACTATATTTTTAATGGGATGTAGAAGGACACTGTGAAACTCATGAAAAACTATCATGATTTAGGATAAGTGAACAAGACTACTCTTTCCTGCAAATCCACGTAGAATTGTGCCTGTGTGAACTGAATTACCAAGCACTTTCCTTGATGGCTTACAAGATCTGGAAGGATCTTGGCCTTGTTAGCAATTACATTTGGCCCATTGGATTAGAGCTCTCTGCTCATCTAGTGGTTCTGTAGATTTAAAAGAACTGGCAGTGAGACTTGAAAACCTTTTCTGCATCATGTATGGTATTAAAAGCACATGCAATTATTAATAGCAATTCAGCAACATTTGATGACATTCTATTACTGTTTCAGGGATCAGGAATGGCTTTAACACACTGCATTCACCACAGTGAGACTCCTTTCTACAGGCTTAGTTTCACAGCATCTACATCTGCCATCACAGTTACTCATACTGCATTTTTCACTGCTGCAACGTGTGGAATTTGCCTGTGTGGAATCTGCCCAGAGATGCAAGCAGCTCTTTCAAGGCACACTGGTCCATTGTGGTATCAAATGATAACCAAGTGCCATGGATAATGCCACTTTCTCTTTAGATGGTGAGTTCTCACAGACGCCCTGCTCAGTGTGGCCAAGATTTTGTACTTTCCCATGACAGAGTCCAAAAATATCTTGATGATCTGTAACTCTCAAAATCTACCTGAACAGGTATTAAGGTGATCACAGTGATCATTTGAGCCCTTCCCTCCACTCATTACATGAGACAACCCAGGTAGCAGCAGTTGGAGATTTGAACCAGAACTAATTACCGCTCCTTTTTGTCTTGGTATTAACTACCTTGCTAGTTAATGAAGGTGGATTCAGAGGCTTTCAACTGCCCATTGTCTTTCACAAACCCATCTTCCCATAGGAAGGAATGGCTGGCATTTTTCACTCAATGACCACCTTGAATATCACCCTAAAGGTGGATTGTTTTGAACTAACTTTGAAGACTTCATGTATGTATCAATTCATCATCTTTTCTCCAATCAAGTACTCCCTGCTCATAAATGTCAATCTATGACAGGGATGTCAACAAATGAGATTGAGACATAGTACCAGAAGAATACAGATTTATGCTGTTGCACTGTGTAATAAGGTGTTAGCTGGAACAGTAAATGATAGATAAAAAAAAAACAAAACCAACCAACAGATGCTTAATACTTAAACTGAAGTCTGAGAGGAAGAATTGCCAATGCCAAGGTAAATGGGAAACTCTTCATATTCAAAATATGAAGAAGTGTAGGTCCTAAAGAGAAGGATCTCTACTACTGACCATGCTGTAGGAAGAAATATCCACGCCAGCTCAGTGAAAGAGAAGAAGGAGCATTCTCTGAAGCCCTCGCCATATGTGGGAACCTCCATGGAGCTTTACCACTGTGAACATACCTTTGATCCATGCAGATGCAGACACCTGTCTTATTAATAAAATGTAACCAAAACAGCTGAATGAAACTTTCCTATCTCCCACTCTCTGAATATCAGGAGATGTAGCTACAGCAGCCACTTCAGCCTGAGGGAATTCAGGCCTGCCATACCCCACCTCCCGCTAGCACACTCAAAAGTATCAACTTTCCTGCAGGAGGCACTTTACTCCTCCCATTGAAGAGGAAGCCTACCAGCCCTGGAGAAAAGCTGAATATATAACTATCAGACTAATTCCAGGAAAAAGGGATGTGGTTTGTCATAGGCAATAACTGGAAACTGGATGAACAACAGTGCAACACAAACAGTAAATTTTCCTTCTACCAAGCCCATTTCTGTAAAACAGACCTGTGCCAGATGTTCATGAACCAACCAATATCCTTGGCTCAGGCTCTGTGGCCCAGGGATTCGTCCTCAACAGTCGAAAGCAGCACTTCTCCCACTCAGTTCTTCTGCTCTTGATGCTGATTATTGTGGTCATGCCACTTACGTTCATGTCACAGGTCATCTTGAGTGTGATCATACAGCACATACAGGATAACCAGGGGATCGTGTCCAGCCAGCATACGTTTAGAAAAGGCAGGTCCTGCATGACCAATCTGATCTTCTTTTATGACCAAGTGACCCACCTAGTGGACGAGGGAAAGCCTGTGGATACTGTCTACCTGGATTTCAGCAAAACTTTTGATACTGTCTCCCTGGCACTCTACCGGAAAAGTTGGCAGCCCACAGTTTGGACAGGTGCACTCATCACTGTGTTAAGAACCAGCTAGATGGCAGGTCCAGGGAGTGGTGGTGATCCAGTTGGTGGAAAATCACTAGTGGCATTCCCCCAGGTTCAGTATTGGGCCTAGTCCTGTTTAATATCTTTATTAATGATCTGGACAGGGGGATCAAGTGCACCCTCACTAGGTTCACTGATGACACTAAGTTAGATGGGAGCATTGATCTGCCGGAGGGTCGGAAGGCTCTGCAAAGGAATCCGGACAGGCTGGATTGATGGGCCAAGGCCAAAGCTTTGAGATTCAACAAGCTGAAATGCTGGCACATGCACTTGGGACAAAAGAACCCCATGCAGTGCCACAGGCTTGGGAAAGAGTGTTTGGAAAGTGGCCCAGTAGAAAAGGACTTGAGGGTGCTGTTTGAGAGTTGGCTGAACATGAGCCAGCAGTGTGCCCAGGTGGGCAAGGTCAATGGCATCCTGGCTTGTATCAGGAATAGTGGGGCCAGCAGGACCAGGGCAACGATTCTTCCACTGTACTCGGCACTGGTGAAGCCACACCTCAAGTGCTGTGTCCATTTCTGGGCACTGAGAGACTGGAATGTGTACGGAGAAGGGCAATGAAGCTGGTGAAGAGGCTGGAACACAAGTCATATGAGAGACAGCAGAGGGAACTTGGGTTGTTTAGCCTGATGAAAATGAGACTCAGGGGAGATCGTATCATTCTCTACAACTACCTGAAAGGAGGTTGTACCCCGGGGGGTGGGGGCCTGTTGGGCTCTTCTCCCAGGCAGCAAGTGACAGGACAAGAGGAAATGGCCTCAAGTTGCACCAGGGGAGGTTCAGGTTGGACATCAGGAAGAATTTCTTCATGGAAAAGGTTGTTAAACATTGGAATGGACCACCCAGAGAGGTGGTAGAATCATCATCCCTGGAAGTGTTCAAGAAACGACTGGATGTGGCACTTAGTGCTATGGTCTAGGTGGTGTTCAGTCAAAGGCTGAACTTAGATGTCTTTTCCAACCTAAATGATTCCGTTCTCTGTTATATAGGAAGGGGAAGAACCTGAGGTGCTGCAGCTGCACAGGATTTCTGCAAGACTTGGTGGCTGTGCCCAAGGTCTCACAGTCATGTCTTAAATGTAGTGAGCAGTTTGAAGGAGCAATAAGCCAGTCAGTAAATTAAAAATGACAGAAGAGATTTTAAAATACCTCAATACAATTTCAGCAAGTTAGTATTGGCTTACTAGAAGTTCACATTAACAAAACTAATGCAGAAAGTAGTGTTAGAACAATGATGTGTACAACCTAAAACCATATCAGATCATAAAAACAATTATGTTCATCTGAAATAATTTGACAATAAGACTAGAATGATATCAGAGAACAAGGAAGCTATACCTGCAGGGGTGGAGAAAGAAACTGTCTGTTAAAAAAAGAGCATGTGTCTAGCCTCATGCCACGCATCTCCAATAGAGATCGACAACTTCCCATGCCTGCCAGATGTGATGAGATCCTCCAGAGGGGAAAGTAAAGGGCATAGAGCATTTTAAAGTAATTTTTGGGCTGCATGTCCATTTTAGGATTCAGCTGGATGCTGTTATTGTCACTAGCAGCTTTAGAGACCTTGTGTATGCCAAAACTACGGTTTGGCTATGATTAGGGATTTGGTCACCAAGAGCCGTAGGGATATACGCTGCCTCCATCTGTTGAATATGCCTGCTGGGAGGGATGCAGCACATATGGTGGCAAACTCCATCCTCCCTGTGCAAGCTGCCCTGTGCTTTCAGTCCCTCCAGAGCATCCTGAGTGGGATCTGGTTTACTACCTGACATGAAGTAACACATTTTATAGGCACTCCCTCATTGGAGATGTGATGTGAGTTTTTACATGCCAAACATAAGCAATGTTGGCTAGTTCCTGGCAAGA
This sequence comes from Lepidothrix coronata, assembly GCF_001604755.1. NCBI lineage: Eukaryota > Metazoa > Chordata > Aves > Passeriformes > Pipridae > Lepidothrix > Lepidothrix coronata. The sequence continues at coordinate 899,367 of NW_016690415.1, read as the reverse complement.
CAACTGTCCAGAGCAGGAAGGGCAGGGGTAATGGACTGCTTTAGAAAACCCTTTGCATTTCTTTCCTTGGAGATCCTTTTGATTCCCAACCTACTTTATCTGGTACAAGATAAGGTGAAATGAGATTGGCAGTGACAGTGGAATTCAGTGGCAAGGCTGCAGTGGAGGCAACTGTAAGAAGCCACTGGACCAGGCAAGGTGAGTGGCTGGGCAGCAGCTGCTGGCTCCTTCTCCCTCCCTCCAGCTGGCAGCACCCAGGGGCAGCAGTCAGCTGCAGAGCACTGCAGAGAGCCAGAGAGCTGCCAGCCTTTACACCCACCAGCTCCTCAGCCATGGATAGAGGGAGAGGGCTGTTTTTGGTTAGGCTTCCAGTCTGAACTCAGGGCATTTCATACTTGGATTTTTTTGCTTTCCTCTACCTAGAGGACTTGGTCTTTGATTGTGGTCCAAATGCACCTGTAATAAGAGATAGCTTTCTGGCAAATACAAGATCTCTGAAAAATTTCAGAGCAAGCTGTCAGATTAAAAGCATAGCTAGCTATAAACTGCACAATGAAGAATGAAGACGTGCAGAAACAAGGCTGCAAAAAACATATACATACATTTACTCAGAGTGCAGGTTCAGCAGACCTTAAATGCTTTGTATAGGATTCTTTTAGTCCTGTTGAAATATTGTTCTTACACTTTCTTCTTTCTTTTGCTGTCTTAGACACGAGTGAAATTCTGGAAATGTTCTTTCTTCACAAGAGGGCAACTGTTAAGAGAAGGACAGCTACTGATAGGAATAGTTTAAATTTACAAAACATTACATGTTACCAAAGTGCACTGGTCTGTCATTTTTATTTGAAGATTTTTTCCTCAGCTTGCTAAAAAATGTTTAGCAAGAAACAAACAAACGGTGGAAGAATTCTAGATGCAGAACCACATGGAAATAGGACAGGCAGTATCATACGAGCTACAGTAACAAGGCAGAGTCAGGATGAAGTCCTCTTGGGCAGTCCCAAAGCAGATGTAACCAACAGTCTTAATGCTTTATTCAGATGGATGCTTCAAGAGATGGTTTCAGCATAATGATCTGGAATAATTCAGAAGAGCATCTGGAGAAGGACTACAAAGGAGTTTTCAGAACATTACAAGCAAGTCTTCAAATTGCTAGAAGAAATCCAAAAGTGCTTTGAGAAATGGATTGCTTTCTTCATTTGCAAGTCTGCTGCAATAATTAAATTTAGAGAAAAGTTAAGAAAGAAAGAAATAAGAAAAGAAAAGCACCTTTTCTTTTTGTGGGGGGGAAGAGGAGGAAAATGTGGGGAAGGAAGAAAAGCAATATTTATGTACTCTGAGGCAAGTCCAGGGAAATGAAGTCCAAGGACAAGATAAAGTGAGACTCGGAAAAAAGGCTGACTTTCATTCTGTAGTCTTAAGAGGAAAAGCTCTGTTGCTAGATGCAAGACTTGTACCATACTTAAAAAAGAGTTGGACAGATTTGAGCATCAGAAACTTCAGACAACTACCTTAAACTTGTTCTTTAGGCAAAGGAAATCAGTAGGTAGTTAGAAACATTAAACATCTACAGTAACTACTTTATAGCCAGCAAACCAAGAACTTCTCTCATACAAACCTTTATAAGTCATGAAGTTAGAGTTATCACTGATCTCCCTGTGACAATTCCTGAATACAGTATATATGAGGTGGAGTTATGATATTTTGAATATTCTTATACAGAAATGCCCATGTTATGTTCTGGAAGCCTATCACCTGCATGCCTGTAGGAGCTAGTGTACCTGCATTTCTTCTCATTGGAGTGTAAAAAAACAACAAACCCAATATGCAAATACTCCTCCTTTCTTACTTTTCTGATATTCCTTTGAAGTCACTCTGTGCAATTCATAGCATTGCTTGATGGCATTCACACTGCCAATGGCCTTGCTCCAGAATTCAGGGTTTTCCTCAGGAATAGCAGTCCCCTGGCATGAGCCACAGATGTTTGAGAGCATATATTTTTGCCATGCCATCTGCCGAGAAAAGTCAGAATCTCAGCTGTCAACACTACTCTCATGTGAAGGCAAGGGTCCAGAGGCTTACCATTCCCTCCAGGCATATCTGCATTTTTTCTTCCTCTTTAAAGCAAGTTCAGAAAACATAATTATGCATATTTTAATTGCAAGATGATGGTGTCAACCAGCAGGTTTTGTTTTGGGCTTGATCTCACTATGCCTCAGAGTTATGAGATTTCATTTCTGTTCTTAGCATTATCACAAACAGCTTAGTGTTTAAGAAACACCTTTTAGATGTTTCAATTTTTACAGTCCTACTTTCAGATATTGGAAATATATTTAAGCACATGGAGACTCACTGGTTGGGCTAAAGTTCAGGAGGAAATACAAGAATGTAGAATCACTAAAAGTAAAAAATCAAGTGCTGGGGCGCACCAGCCTAGGGTGTACTAATGTCACAGTTGAGCAGTATAATGGGTTAACAAGTGGTTTGTTGTTGCTGGCAAATCTGACTCCTTCAACAAAGTGACCATCTGCAATAGTACCCTCAGTCCTGACTGAGGTCTGAAGCCACAATCATGAGTGGGGGAGCATCAGTGTGGTGCTGGGGACTGAGCACAGGAAAAAGGACTTGCTGTTTTTCCTGCTCACCTCCTTCCCCACCACTGAAATACAACTGAAAATCAATTGGCCTTTTGAACTTTCAAACCAACTGAAGTCAGTACTTTGTAAAGTCAGTGCCTCACATCATGAGTACTGAAACTTTAGTTATACCTTTTCCTGGGTAAGCAGAAGTCTAAGGCAATTCACCTGTCTCAAACGTTAATCAGAAATGAAAGTAGCAAGTGGGTGAGCAGAGATGGGCATTATTTAACCTGCTCCTCTCTGCTCTTCAGCATTAGATTCCCTTTCTTGATGTTACCCTGGGGCCTTAGAAGAGACTCCCACTCAGCTATCCAGCCAGACAAGTATTAAGAAAACTTTTTGCTTTGGTCTAAGTTGCGGCAGTACCAGATATTCTGACAGAGTCCCTCCCTCCTGACATGAGGCCTGCTATGATAGGTATTACTGCATCAAATAATAGGTATTACTGCATCAAGGAAGCTTGCATTAAAGCTGAAGTTCCTTCCCGGCTTAAAGAAAAATCCCCATTTTTAATAGCTTTGGCAAGAATATGTATTTTTTCTTACTATGAATATTGCCATGGGTGCCACTAATAACCCCACATAGAGGCTACGTTTCTTTTAAGGAAGTTTTCAGCAGAAGTCATTCTTAACAGGCTGATAGTCTGCTATGGCATCTGGTGTGGAACTGAGCATGGATGCATTTTCATATCTGTCTTTGATTCAAAGAGTAGCAGAACTATGGAGACAAGTGTGTAAGGCCAATACACTGCTTCTCATTGGTAGCCACCAGTTCAATACTCACAGCAATCAAAGGAGTTGTACATTGTTGCCCTTCTGGAATAAGAAGGAACTGAAGAAAAAACTCTTCTTTTAAACAGCGTTGCTAATAGTGATAATTGTAAATTTATGTTTTCACACTGCAGAGTAAGCTGTATTTTTACTTTGATAATTCCATACTTCCATAAAGTACCAGGGAAGCTTTGGCACAGTCCTCAGTTTAAAGCTGTCCTAAGTGATAGATCTTCACTACAGGGATAAACATCTTCTTTCTCACATACTGTAGTGGAAGCAGCGTCATTCCTCCTATAAGCCTGAAAGAGCCAAAGGGAGGTTAATATTGTGCTTATTTTTGCAAAAAGGAGTTCATCTCAAGTAGATCTCTGCCATGGTCTGACTCACAGAATAAGAATTAACCCATGGTTTCCCCTGCAGAGCTGCTCCTTTGCTATTCCACTTCACAGAATCACAGAATTCTGTGATCTGTGATCACTTCTACATTTCCTGTATCAGGAACTATCTTGAAAGGTCACAGCACCTTGAAACCACATTGCAGACAGTGTATCGTTGTTTGTAGACTTGAGCTGCATCAGTTTGTATCTGGATTAAGAGACAAATTTCCTTTACATTATTTCCTCACTGTGCTGGACCCTCACCAGCTTCCTTTTCCTGGTTTACCTCTTACCTACTGTGGTTTCTCCAAAATTTCTGCTTAATTTGAAGGAAGTTTCTACTCTTTTGAGGATGCCCTTTCTTTTAGTGGTATTAGATCTCATCAGTGCTGATGACCACAGGGCTGTTAAGCCAGATTGCCCAGCTCTTGCTGGCAAGACACTTCTGCACGTGACATGAATCACAGGTTTGCTTAAAATTCCAGGCCCAGAAGTCATACTAATTTCTTCATGACCATTAAAAACTTCAGTCTTTATCAGCAGGGCTGATCTGGGGCCTTCGCCCCAGAGAACAGGCATGATTTGTATTAGATGACATCATTGCCACAAGTTTATCTCTTGTCATTGAAAGTCTTTCCTGAAGGAAAGCAGACTGCTGGTAAGATACCTTCCAAGTGAGAGTCATAAGCCTGCTCCCAGATAGCTGCTTGCTTTGAAGTAAACAAACAAGTCAACCCACAAGCTGGCTTTCTTCTTGCATTTTTTGGTTATCACATTTGCAAGATATCTACAATTAGCTCAGATTCACCTTAAATATGTGCAAGTAATTGACTGCATGCAGAGGGTGCACTTGTCTGCTCCAAACTGATTTGCATGGAAAGGTGCTTCGACCTTCCCAAAAAAGTCTTCCAGCAGCACAAGCATTGCAGAGAGCGGTTAACACCAAAGGAAGGCCAATTCCCCCTGCCAGGCTGTAGTTTTGAACATAAAAGCCCTATTTCCCCTCCAAAGAAATGAATGCTAATTGCAGTAAGCCACACACACAACAGCTCCCAAAAGGCAGGAAAAGTACGAACAGGGACTGAGTTCTTCCAGATCACATCCTTTCCATCCAGGGCATTGCAGCAATCCTCACCCAGTACTTTCAGTTCTCATTATTTAATTGCTGGATTTGAGTTTTCATGTTCCTACAAACTGCTCACACACAGTGCAGTGTTTCCCAAGCCAATAGTCCCAAGTAAAAATACCTCAAGATAATGACACAAACTTGAAGGCCCCTCAGAGTTTCCTTTTAAAGAGGACCTGAGTATGTGATACTCTGAGAAAAACAACCAGAAAAGGCATCAGTGGCTTCAATAATTAGAATATTTTTTTATTTATTTTGAGATAAACCCAAAGTTGGTGAATATGCAAAAAAAAAAATCAAAAACAAATAGGCCAAATCTAAGATTAGCTATTCCAGGAAAAAAAAATAAAAAAGGTAAAAAAGAATAAGTTTCGCCATAGACTGCCATCCTAAAGGCACAAGAGGATAACTAATTATGTACAAACATACTCAGCTCTCACAGCAATCCAGGCTGGGTGGACACTGACTAGGGAGAAGCCCTGCAGAAAAGGTTCTCAGGGTCCTAATGGTCAGTTAGCTGAGCCCTGCCAGCAGAAGGGCCAAAAACATCCTAGGCTGTATGAACAGAAGTACAGCCAGTAGGTTGACGGACATGATTATTCCCGTCCTCTCAGTACTCAATGGATCGTATCCAGGGTACTGCATCAATTTTGGCATGAGTTCAACAGAGGGTCTGCAGGATGCTCAGGGCTCTGGAGCACTTGTCCTGTGAAAAGAAACTGTGACACTGAGGTGGTTCATCCTGGTTAACCTTTGGGAGTGCTTACAACAGCTCTCAACACCTGTGGGAAAGAGACCAAGGAGCTGAGTGAGGCTTTTCACAGCAATGAATGGTGGGAGGATGAGAAACTATGAACAAAAGCTGAAAGCAGAGGGGTTCAGAGAGAAGATAAGGAGATCATCTCACCCTGAGGACAGATGGGCAGGGGTGCAGGTTTCCCAGGGAAGTTGTACTGTCTCCATCCTTGGAGTTTTCCAAGCCTCAAAAGGGCACAGCCCTGAGCAGCCTGGTGTGAGCTCAGAGGTGACTGTACCTGAGCGGGAGGGTGCACTGGAGTCCTCCTGACCTTCCTTCCCCTCCAAATATGCCTATGATCTTGCAATCCTTTATAAATAATTTTTCTATAACATTATTACTTACAAAGACACCAAGTACACAAATACGTGGACTGCAATATTTGATGCCTAGCAACCAGCAGAGCAATTCCTGGAAATCCACATAAAGAGAATTGCAGGGGCTGGACTCTGCACTTATTAGATGCTTTTTGCCATTGGAATAGCACATTACAGCCAAAGGAAAGTCTAAGAAATTGTTTGACTGCTTTCTGATACAGATGAGACAGGGCTTTGAGGATTAGTCAAGATGAACCTCATTATGTCAGGCCTGTACACACTTTGCCTCAAACAGATTTTTACCTGATCAGCACAAACAGAAAACAAATGAAGTGTCCCGGGACCTTTTGTAGGTCAATACTGGAGTCTATACCATAACTACTCATAATGCTAGTCATTGGGACATAGGTCTTCAGAAAGCACGGAGCAAAAGGGAGAGAAATCCTCTGTGTTGTTACTTTTCTTCTCACAGAGCCCCATATCCTCTCTCCATCACATAAACACAGACTAAAGACCTATTGTTCAATTGATTCAGGTGGTGCAATGACAAGGATATCCTAATCAAAGAAGCAATTTTATTGCCTTACCTTCTACAGCCACAAGCACTCTCTGCTCCAAATCCACTTCTTCCTGTAATTCTGTGCTTCTCTGGAGAAAATTTCTGACTGCAGGTGTGCAGAAAGCAAACTAAATTATCCCAACGAGCCTTTTGGATCTTACAGTCTAGGAATTGAGCTGTGTCCACTTGATATAGTAGACTGAAACGAAAGAAAAGAGTATGGGAGAGAACCCTCTGTGGGTTGTGCCTACCTTTCTATTCTGAAAGCCTGTTTAATTATTTGCCCTTACGGTGAAGTGTTCTTAAATGACAAAAATAATTAAATAAAAACAAGACAGTGATCTTTGTGCTAGTAAGGGCATATGAATAATAACACTATGACCTACTGGCAAAGGAGGGGTAGGGGAGGAAGAAAAACACTGGGTACTGGAACTCCCTCTTCATTGGTCATCCCAGAGCATCATGTGGCCACGGCTCCTTTTTAAACATAAGTCCTCATCTCCTGGAGCTCATAATATCCTCCCATCCTGCATTTCTGTTTGAACCTGTGGAAGACATCTTTCTAGCCTGACAAGATGTGCGACCAGTTTGTGGGCACCTGGAAGTTCCTTTCTAGTGAAAACTTTGAGGACTATATGAAAGAACTGGGTGAGAATTGTTATTTTGAGTTGTATCTGGGACAGGGAAAGAATATCGATTTTGAACTTTATTCTTTATTTGCTTTTTCTGGCTATATTGTTTGTCAAGGGAGCTTTAGTCGGACTATTTTGATCAGATGGTCTTTAACTGGAGAACTCAGCTGTTGAATTAGTGGTATTAAATTACTATAAAGTAGAAAAATCTTGACTGAGAGGAATAATTTCAGGTAAACCAAGTCTATGCATGCATGAATTAGCTTTTATCCTTGGACATGCAAATTGGTGTGATGCTGGAAAGCAGCAAGCTTCTCTATGTCTAAAAGCAACACACCCAAACAACTTTACATTGTTACCGGACTGAGACACCAATTAATTGCCATGGCTATTATAGTGAATGAAACTCTGCAGCTGCCTCCAGTGAATATTAACAAAGAAAATTGCATGTATTCATGCAGATACTTGCAAAGATTTGATGTCTAACACTTTCTTTAAAGGCGTAAGCTTCTTGCTTAAATTTAAAATTGGGCTTTAAAAGACTTCGACATTCTGTTAGTGTGGAAGAAGCATGGGGTAACCTGCACTGATTCAATTAGTACATGGTAAAAAGCTGGGAGTTTTTTGCAGATTAGGGGTAAAATACTCACTGTGACTTATGCAGCACCCAAAAGCTTTCAGAGAGTGAGACTCTTGCACTCTTAATCTTTACTCCAGATTTTACTCAGGACGTAACCATTGCCAGCTATTTCTTAATCATTTCCTTATATTCAGCCTAGCCACTGATAAATCTAAACAGTGCTTGCTTTTTTTTCCCCCTTGTTTGTTTGTTTCATTGCTTTCAAGGCTTAGAAACTGTAGTATATTTCTGCTTATTTATGTTTAGATACGTTTAGCGTACGAATTAGAGTACAAGCTATCTCAGTTATTCTGAACAAGTCCATGTGCAAAAATCCAACATTTAAATCTTGTCTCAGTGTTTACACTATTTTCACAATGTAGAAATTCCTTATATCAACTCTCTACATAGAGTAGAGAATCTCCTTACATCAACCCACCCAACTTGGTCTATAGCAGTTCCAAGCTATTGAGATGTTACAAAGGAACATCTGCAACATAGAATTATTAAAATTCAGAAAGCAATAAGGGGAAACAGCACTGAAGGGTTTTGATCTTTTTTTTTTTTTTTTGCAACACATAAGAGAAAAACATTGAGCAGAGATAAAAATTTCTGTCTTATTTATAGGTGTGGGGTTTGCTACCAGGAAGATGGCTGGTGTGGCCAAGCCCAGTGTAACTATCAGCATCAGTGGTGATGTGATAACCATCAAAACAGAAAGTACTTTCAAAAATACAGAGGTCTCTTTCAAGCTGGGTGAAGAGTTTGATGAGACCACAGCAGATGACAGAAAAACAAAGGTGAGTTCAAAAATGCCACTTTGCAAATACATCTCTGAAATGGGATGTGGGTGCAGGAGGGCAGAGCTGTGATTTTGATATCCAGTGTAGAAATGCTGCCTTCATAGGTAAGACTGTTATGAATGCTTGTGCTCAGTGCCACTGGGACATGGAGATAGTCTTCTCTTTAGCCCAGAGCAGTCTGATGAAACAGCCACACTTTGTTTTTTCCTTTGGCAGAATGTCATAACCCTAGAGAACGGCGTACTGAAGCAGGTGCAGAAGTGGGATGGAAAAGAGACCATCATAAAGAGAAAAGTGGTGGATGGAAACCTGGTGGTGGTGCGTTCATTTTTGTTACCTAATCACTGAATTCAGCATGCAGAATTCATGTTTGGCTGATATATGAGTTTGGATTCAAAAGGAAAGGGAAAAGAATCATAAAGGGCTCTGTGCACTTGGTAAGAAGTCTCTTTGAATGAGTCTGGAGCGTGGGTTAGAACTGAAATGCCGTTAAACTTATGGAATGGTATGGAGGTGCCCGTCTCCATTCATAGCAAGATATAGATAGGAAAGTGTAGGGATAAAAAAAACAACATCCCTATGAGGGAAATGTTTATTTTCATATATCAGAATCTCTAAGTCCTGGACAGTACAGAGGAAGCATTAGCAACATCCATGTTAGGTGCATCCACTATGAGAACTCTCCAGTTCATCTTCAGCAGAGGCTGAACAGCAATCTGTGGGAACCATCTCATGCATCATCAACAACTGTGTCAATAATATGATGTTTGAGCTAAAAAGGAAACCTGTGTCCAAGCTCTGTTGGTTGGTTTTATCTGGTCAGAGACTGTTGTGCTTGACTTGGTGCCAATAAGGCCCACCTACACTCCAGGGCTTCCCAGCACAGCTCTCCAGTTTTAGGAAATACACTTTGAAGAATCTGGGAGAGGACTAAAACTGTGTTCATTTTTGGCAGCTGAGATTCCTACATGCAGCAAAATGATACACATACATGAAATTCCCAAAGAGTTCTGCCCTCCCCTAGGGAAAAATAATATGTTCATAAATTTAATATTTAAATTTCTTTGGATAGAGACCAGAGGAGAAGAAACAGAAATAGTTTTTAATAACAACATTATTAAGAAAGACTGAATAAAACAGAGTTGGATCTAACAGAAAAACAGATGAAGACAGAGCCTAACATGCAGAGGCTGACACCAACAGCTGCAAGTCTGAAAGCTCTGTTTGTGTGCATGCGTTATACACACGTGTGAAGAAGACAAGCCACAGCTGCAAAAGATGAAAGGAAAAAAGGCTAATTCCCAGCTCCAGAGTCCAGTCACCCTCCATAGAAATCCTAGGAGCCTTTTTTAGAGATTTTTAAAAGACTAGAACTCTCCTGGAGGTCGCCGAAGTAGTCCTTTAATGTTCTTTCAGTCTTGTGCTTGTATTTAGACTTCTGTTTCTGAAGATCTCAAAATTGAGTTTCACTGTTTTGACAATTGGTATTAGAGGAGGAGAAATGCAAATTTTTCTTACACTGATTCCCAATGACAAGTACTTCTCTACCTTCTGACTAACAAACATTTAGTGAGAATTAAAAGCTGATTATATTTACCTTTCTTTCCAGGAATGCACCATGAATAATGTTTCCTGCAAAAGAGTTTATGAAAAAGCATGAAGAAGTCACCTTCACACAGGATTAATGCTTGAAGCTGGAGAAAAACAACTTAACCAAAGGAGAAAAACTCCATAAATCTGTTTTAAAGAGAACTGTACTTTTTTCAGATATATCCCAAAACAGTTACATGCAGCTGGTCTAATTTGTTGTGCCTATTCAATAAAATATTCTGCTTTCTACAATCTGTGCTTGTGCTGGCGTTTGTCAGAAAGGGGCTTTGGGGGGCATGTAATGTGGGAAAGGGTACTGTGCAGGAAAGAACCGTGTGAAAGGCAGTACCACACAGTAAATGTGACCCATCTCACCACAGAAAGAGGAGTGAGTGGCACTTGTGTGATAGTGACAGATGTAGACCTGGACACAGAAATATCATCTGGTGAGTGCTGCATGTAGGCTACCCACTGCAAGGAGTCTGTGCACAGCCAGGGGAATAAAGCGGCTGCTCTTGGTTTCAAGCAAAAGTTGTTGTTCCTGGGGCAGGGAGAAGGACAACCTATGGATGCTTGTGGATGCTGTGGATGACCAGTGTTGGCTTCCTCTGTGTAGAAATGCAGAAAATTTTAAACCTGGGGACAATCTGAAGTGGCTTGATCTTGTCTTTTCCCCCCTCAAGAGTGAAATTATGGCTGCTGTAGATTTCATCTGTGATTATTTTTTTAATGTGCTTTTCTTTAACATCTTATTTTGTCCTATATTAGACAAAAAGCCTTGAATTAAGAATGATAGCTTTAAAAGTACTCCCAGGTTTACCAAAAGCCTGTACAAGTTTGCTAGTGCTACAACCTTCTTTATTACCTACATGCATTTTCTACTAGCTGATCAGGTTTGGTCAGTCTTGGGAACATGAGCCTCTCTAGATGTAAAGCCCTTTGGACACCTTCTGCTTGTTTTCAAACTACCTTCTTCTAATGCTCATAGGCCTGGTCTCCTATTTCAAAACTTTGCATCCACAGAAGCTATGATTTCTACACCTGGGAGGACTCAAACTGAGAACAAAAAAAAATTAGAGTTCTAGGGAAAAGCTGGACAATAAATCTCAAAGTATGTGCATTAACCACTAAATGGGGAAATGACTGTATCTCAAGCTTTGCAATTAGGATCTGTGAACTAAATTCCTCATATTCCTCACATTCCTGAGGTCAGTTCTCAGAGGCGACCATGCAGCAGAGACTTCACATACACTTGAACTTTCCTCTGCATGATTCAGACTGTTCTTGAGTTTTTGCACTGCTTATACAACTAAAGAGGGAAAAAGGACTTCTATACTCTTTGTGAGCTGAGGAGTAGTTTAAGAGCAGTTCCAAAAGGCTATCAGTAAATCCTGAAGGAAATGTTGAAAGAGCCATGAACGAACAGCTCCTCTGTTTTAACTTTGGTTTCATTGCTTGTGAAGCCTCATCAACCTCAAGAACAGCAGTTGCAGATTAGTGGTAGAAAATCTGCATGGGAGAGGTGATTATAACAAGCAGAAACATTGACTTAAATAGGCTACATATAGACATTAAATAACAGCCCATAACTAAATAAATCCCATTGTCCACAGATTGGAAATACTGTATTTCAGAGGTCAAATTTCCAATATTCATATAGTAGCCTTTATTTTCTAGAAATCTTACATTCTCAATACAACCAACAGTTACAAGTGGAACATTCACAGCTTAATATTTCAGAGGAAGGTAATCTCTTCTGAAAGTATCACCATTTATTTTGTACCTGGTGAGTGAATTCAAACTTTGTGAATGAATCAAGCCACTTAAAACTTCAATTCTTGGAAATTTCAATAAAGTGACATTCTGTTTATAAATTTTAACAGGGACAGAGGAGAAGATCTTTGCCCCTTAGCATATTCAATCACTACTACAGGTTACTGAGATGATAAGAGAGGAAGGGGACACACACCCACAGATTTTTAACAGCTCATGAGAAAGAGGAAGCAAGGCTTATTCTGAGTATTGACCTTTCTGTCACTTTTATGTTTTTCTTTTAACTCTTTGTTTCCACTAGAAAGAACTTGAAGGACTTTTGCATCCTGGCCAGTGAAGCACCATATGCACAGTGCAGTCTGGACTCATTCCCTTGGCCCCATATGCCCTGGTCTTGTAGGATGCTCCAGCTGAGGAAACAAGAAACTATTTGCACTTTCCAATGCAGCTTTTGGGAAGAGGTAGGCTGCTGGTACCATGTTTGGAGTTGATCCTTCAGCTCCATAGAGTCAGGGTTAAAAATATCCTTGGTGCCCTCACAGCAAGTCCTTCTTTGACCTCTGTTCTCCCCTTTTATTTCTGTTTTCTTCATTGCTGTCCTGGGAATTTAATTTAGATTGTTTTTGGCACTGACTTTGCCCAGATCATATTTCCTTTAAAGAAACTGAGATAAATTTACTTTCTATATTTCTTTAAATAGTACCTTTATTTCTAAATAATCTCTGAATTTTTAGTTCACTATTTTTATCAAGCTTTACCTTTGCCTCTAGTGCTGCTTCACAATCTCCAAGTTCAATTATTTCAAATCCTGTTTTACTCCAACTATGAGCAAAAAATAGAATCAAAGTTCCACCTTATCATATGTACTTACAATTTTTGACAATTTTTTCCCTTTACACTTGAAGAAAAGGTTGGTTTCCACAACTGTTTCTACTGAGTTAGAATTCCCTGCTCTTGTTCTTTCCAAACTGCAAGTCCTTTAAATGAAAGTACTGATTTTTCTTAGTGACAAAGAGATAGATGGTAGCAATGTCAACATTGTTTGAGACTGCTTAAGACTGGGGTTTTGTCTGCATAAATAATTCTCTGTCACTTTTGTTCTTAAGATTACTGGTACTGCAGTGTAGCTGTTCTATTCTGACTAATTTGCTCTTATTGAATTTCTTTGGGCCTGATTTTACAAGATCCCAATCATCTTTTATTTCCCAAAGGCATCAGCCTTGTCTTGTAAAGTGTCTTTATGTGGATAAAGCAATTAAATGAAAGAACAAAGAATGCCTGAGGAGCAATGGTAGAATATTTTCATATTGTTTCTTTAGAAATAATAGATAGTTTCACTTAGGAGGAGCTTTCTCATTTCCAGAGACTGGATAAAAGAGCTAGCTATTCTTTACACAAAATGTGATATAATGCAACTCTGTTTTAGAACAGGTCTGTATGGACAACACCTTCAAATTTACATATTACATTTATTTATGTATTACAGATACAACATCTGCTTCCTACTTTTTTACCTTATTTTCATTTTCAATCACTCTAGACATTCCCTCACTGCACTGCAGTTTCATTAGATCTGTGCAGCAATGCGAAGTTTTGCTCAGCTTACACTATTGATGGGATAAAACCATTTTGCATATACAACCAAAATTTGTGGCTTAAGACCTTCTTATTTCCCCACAACCACAGTATAATCCAAAGACTACAATAGTTTCATTTCTCAGACTGTATTATTTATCTGTTTCAGTGTGTTCCCTTTCTTGCTTATGACCGCTTTCAAGACAAGACCCAGACCTCACCCTCCTTGGCCCACCAGTAGCTCCATCTCACTCTTTCAACCCTAAATACAAGAAATTTGGTCCCGCAACCTATAATCCCAGCGTCTCTCCATCCTTACAATGTAGAGTGAAGAGTGGCCATAATCCAGAAAGAGTAATCATACAAAAAAAGACAAACAGGTAACTATTGTTTACCCAAGTCAGAAAAAAGTCTCTAATCTTTACATGTACCAAGTAACAATTTTCTCCAGGAAGATGGTTTAGGAAGAGGAATGACAGAATTACACCTGATGTGGTCTTGCACTAAGTAGTTTCAGATAGTTTGAGGTGTCTTGGATTACAATGCTTTAAATTCCTGACTGTCAAATATA